>NC_091203.1:26081168-26120763 GCF_040958095.1 Procambarus clarkii | reverse complement strand
ACGGGTCACGGGGGTAAACAACACGGGAAGTGAACACTGAAGAAAAATAAAATGTTTGAATTTTTACAAGAATATGTAAATGAAATTTTTGCTAGAGCGAAATTGGGCTTGTTTCCTTGCTAAAGATAATGGAATTTAAAGTTACATTTAAGTTACTGGGACTTAGGGGTTTTGAAGAGGCTCATCAAGCCTTAAAGTCAGAGAGAGAGAGAGACAGAGAGAGAGAGAGAGAGAGAGAGAGAGAGAGAGAGAGAGAGAGAGAGAGAGAGAGAGAGAGAGAGAGAGAGAGAGAGAGAGAGAGAGAGAGAGAGAGAGAGAGAGAGAGAGAGATTTAAGTTCTAAATTAAGAAAATACTTTACAATTTTTGCTTCTGAAGAGAATCGGACATAAAGTATGTAAAGTTTATTAATATGAACTTTTTTTCTAAAAAAATATAAAGTTAATATTTGTCTCATTATTCTTGTGTCCTCTCATAGTTTAACTTCATATTTTATATCATATTCTCTCTTCTTCTCTCATACCCTCACTAATCCATCCTCATCTCACTAACTCACTCACTCACAACCTCACTAATTCGCTTAATCTATCCGTCGTATCACCCTGTGTCTACCACCGTACCTGGAACATACCTAGAGTGTGTTTCTGGAGTTCTTCTAGTCCCCGAGTCACACACACACACACACACACACACACACACACACACACACACACACACACACACACACACACACACACACACACACACACACACACATGGGGGCCTCGTAGCCTGGTGGATAGCGCGCAGGACTCGTAATTCAGCGGCGCGGGTTCGATTCCCGCACGAGGCAGAAACAAATGGGCAACGTTTCTTTCACCACATGTCCCTGTTACCTAGCAGTAAAATAGGTACCTGGGTGTTAGTCAGCTGTCACGGGCTGCTTCCTGGGGGTGGAGGCCTGGTCGAGGACCGGGCCGCGGGGACACTAAAAGCCCCGAAATCATCTCAAGATAACCTCAAGATATAGCCCCATTACTGCTTTTAACCAAGTCTTTCCAGTTTTCATTTTTGCTGTACCCATTTTGTCATGTATTAGCTACATGAATATATTTTAATGGTTGCTAGATTCACTCAGTAAATGTTGTTAAATGTGTATATTTAGCTGCATTTATATTGAGAAACGGTGTGGCAATAGATCTGTATCTATTACTGCTCTATTATATGAGCCAATCACATTATAACTATCAAACAACCTCTTTGTTTGATAGTTATCTTGAGGTGATCTTGAGATGATTTCTGGGCTTAGCGTCCCCGCGGCCCGGTCCTCGACCAGGCCTCCTTTTTGTTACACACCCCCAGGAAGCAGCCCGTAGCAGCTGTCTAACTCACAGGTACCTATTTACTGCTAGGTGAACAGGTACATCAGGGGGGGGGAATAAATTCTGTCCATTTGTTTCCGCCTCAATCTTCGGGGGATCGAACCCGGAACCTTAAGACTACGAATCCCGAGCGCTGTCCACTCAGCCGTCAGGCCATTCTCTCGTTCATTCCCTAGAACCTGTGTTTATTATTTATTGGAATAATTTATTTGTTTTTATTTTATCATTATTTTCTTAATTATTGGCTTAGTGTTAATAAATTATTATTTGAAATTTTAAATAATATTTTTGTTTCCCCTGATACTGTCTCCAGGCTTAGATGGTGTCTAGTTCTACCAGACTGTTGTGGTATGCGAGGAGTTGATGGAATAGATTGTTCTTCTGGGAGTATATATATATATATATATATATATATATATATATATATATATATATATATATATATATATATATATATATATATATATATATATATATATATATATATATGTCGTACCTAGTAGCCAGAACGCACTTCTCAGCCTACTATGCAAGGCCCGATTTGCCTAATAAGCCAAGTTTTCATTAATTAATTGTTTTTCGACTACCTAACCTAACCTAACCTAACTTTTTCGGCTACCTAACCTAACCTAACCTATAAAGATAGGTTAGGTTAGGTTAGGTTAGGTAGGGTTGGTTAGGTTCGGTCATATATCTACGTTAATTTTAACTCCAATAAAAAAAATTGACCTCATACATAATGAAATGGGTAGCTTTATCATTTCATAAGAAAAAAATTAGAGAAAATATATTAATTCAGGAAAACTTGGCGTATTAGGCAAATCGGGCCTTGCATAGTAGGCCGAGAAGTGCGTTCTGGCTACTAGGTACGACATATATATATATATATATATATATATATATATATATATATATATATATATATATATATATATATATATATATATATATATATATATATATATATAACCTGAATTCAATTCTTAACCTGAAATATAATTATTAAGGAAAATCAAAGAAACTGTTATTGCTAAAATAATAAATTTTTATTGCATGAGTCTGGATAAAGCTAGATTAAATTTAATGTAGTGTCGATGCGTGCAAGTAATAGCTATGGTGAGTGACGTAGACCTCTCGCCAGCCCTCAGGAAATCACCTTAGCTGTGTGTGTGTGTGTGTGCACTGGATGGTGAGGGGGCGCCGCCCCACGGGGCGTTGGGCCTCTCCTGCTGTGGGGGCGAGGCTGTGGGCTGCCCTGCTGGGGCTTGGCTTGTTGCTGGGGCTGGCTCATATTGGGGATTGGGCTGGGAGATGGGGCGAGGAGCCCCCCAGTCAGTGAGGAGTGAAGATTGCATGGTTAAGACAAGCAAGGGACGAGAGAGAGAGAGAGAGAGAGAGAGAGAGAGAGAGAGAGAGAGAGAGAGAGAGAGAGAGAGAGAGAGAGAGAGAGAGAGAGAGAGAGAGAGAGAGAGAGAGAGAGAGAGAGAGAGAGAGAGAGAGAGAGAGAGAGAGAGAGAGAGAGAGAGAGAGAGAGAGAGAGAGAGAGAGAGACAGAGAGAGAGACAGAGTGAGGGAGAGACAGAGACAGAGACAGAGACAGAGAGAGAGAAAGACAGACAGAGAGAGACAGAGAGAGAGAGAGAGAGAGAGAGACAGAGAGACAGAGAGAGACAGAGAGAGAGAGAGAGACAGAGAGAGAGAGAGAGAGAGAGAGAGAGAGAGAGAGAGAGAGAGAGAGAGAGAGAGAGAGAGAGAGAGAGAGAGAGAGAGAGAGAGAGAGAGAGAGAGAGAGAGAGAGAGAGAGAGAGAGAGAGAGAGAGAGAGAGAGAGAGAGAGAGAGAGAGAGAGAGAGAGAGAGAGAGAGAGAGACATACGAAAATGTTAAGATGGATTCGTACTTTCATTTTCACAAACTGAAAAGCCCATGATGGAACACCACCCGACAGCCACCATCACGATTGCCCAATCGCGGTCTAGCGTCCCACTTAGCCAAGGGCAACGCCTGTCCATCTTAAGGGAGCATCACACAGCCTCACCTTCAGGCAAGGAACACTGGCCCACACAACCCACCTGGCTAAGGTGATTCCCAAATGAAATATCTGACAGGGAGACCTCACAAAAAAAAAAGTAGAGAGAGAGAGCCAAGTGTAGAACAGCCTTATGTCGACCCTATAAATAATTATTGCTTCTTGAAAGATGGGTGGGGCAGTTTGTCCAATAGTTCTTGGATCATGTAAGGAGGCCGAAATACAGGTTTGGTAAGTTTGTGTTGAGCGCACAAGCTTGAGTGAGTCAGATTGACGACATATACTGGCACCTTATACTTGGGTCAAGTGTAAACTCCATTACCACTCTCTCCCTAGTGCTAAGATCAACACTTGACTCTCTTTATATAAATAACATTTTTAGTGTTTCTCAGCCGTACCCTTGGCCAGTTCCAGCTAGGCCGAAGCTTGCTCGTGCTTCTCACCCCCCACGCCTTCAAACCTTACAATGTAGTCATGTGTATCACCACCTCGCATGGAGGCACAAGAGTGAACCTGTCCCATGTGACAGAGAGGGCATAAATGACCATTTTAAGTTTCAGACTTACACGCGGAGTCGCACTCCCAAACCACTATCACACTAATACTGGTTCCTGGCATACCAATCACAGTGATTTACACTTCTGAAACAAAAAATTGACTTCTCAATCAAATGTATACATATGAATACCTGACAATATCTTCGAAAACCCTTAATACATTCACATCATGAAATAATTATGTTATAGAGAATAGTGTTTACATATTTAGAGATTCATTTTAATCCATACGTCTAATGTCCTACATGACCCTGATACAATTTGTCCCAATACTGGGGAGAGCTTTTGAGAAGTACTTTCTCACAAAGACTTTACTTTGGTAAAGAGTGATTCATTGTTACCTTGGAACACCATTGTTACCTTGGAACACCATTGTTACCTTGGAACGCCAAGCACTTGAGGACCCTTAACCTCACCAGACAAAGACCAACACTAAATAATACATCTTTATTTTCTGTAATTGTAAATGTACAAATTTCACTGCATTTTTTTATTTTTTTTTTTATTTTTTTTAACATTTTATTTTTCATTTAGTAGTAAAACTCCTTTTCTTATTATTTTTCTGGTGTCTCAGTTCTTCGTTCATTTCTCCGTTCCTTTCACTCACCTCAGTGAAACAAAAGGCACTTGTAAATGATCGTTGTCAAACATTATCGTCCACAGGTCACGCACCACAAGCAAGCAGAAACAGTCGCCAGTGTTTCCAAATTTTTATACAAGACAAATATATATAATCGATAAATACAACACTTTGCATAATTTTTGCATATCACAAATATTCGTTACGTAAATGAAAAAGTAAGTGAAAATTCAGATCAAGGACAGAATGTAAATAGATATAATGTGATCAGTGAATCAGGAAAGATTTGCATGAGAGTGATAATATAATTAGAATTACGTAATTACAATTACGAATCGTCGTCAGAATCGTTACAGTTATAGCGACAAAGTTGTACTTTGATCGCATTAGCTAACCATCTATCCCATAGTTAATGTTAACTAATAATTACATGATAACGTACCCTTGCAGCCCACAGGAGACGAGTTAAGATAACTGTGTTGGCTTGCCGTGTGAAGATAGCGGATATATAAAGATTTCATGGCCCCCCTGAAGGCAAAACCATTGGGGCTTATTTCATGGGATTGGATAATATCCTGTTTCGTAACTGGAATGAAGGCTGGGTTATCTGCGAAAAACAGGCTCTGAATCATTTTGTGTTACCTCAGTTCGAAGCCTCAGACCTCATAACGTCTATATTCATCACATGGACAAAAATATCTTTTTAAAGTCTTTATCCTCTAAACTATTGCATCCAGCACCGCGTATGATCCACACCACTAGCGCCCTCAAATTGTGATTGGCAGCTATTAACTATGATTACTTAGAAATATGAATTGCAATGAGGCATCTAAAGCCTGAATCAAATTCCCTACGGAACCTGTTTATCGCTAGTGAATGATCTAATCCCAAGCTACGGTAGTGATTCCACTCTCTGCGGCTGAAATCTGATGCATCTCACTAAGCCACAGAGGATTCACTCGCTAAGTCGCTCAATCATAAATAGGGATTTGCTACTCTTGAAATATAATCTGCTACAATCACTCCAATGGTACGGCGGAGAAATCCTCTCAAAATCCTACTACGTATGTGTGAAATGATTAACAAAATTGGGCAGAAGATGACGGTGATTTAACAAGTGTGTCTCTCCTTCGACCAAAACAGACATGAGTCGTGCTCAAGTTCATTGGGGGTTTTATTTTTTTTTTCCTTCCCACTTTAGACAGCAGTGAAAGCTAGACGAACAGGTTTGGTCTATGGAAATGCCAACGTCATTCGTAGAAAATTTGTTTTTGGCATTATGGTGCTCCAATAGACCATTAAATATTTACATAACAGTACTGCCGTTGAAAGTTAGCGAAATGGTGGCAAAGGAGAAACATTTCAAATGCAAGTTTCCATTATGTTGCCTGGAAAATCATTTGAAAAATTGTGTATAAATTATTTTAAAGCCCAAAATTGTTTCTTTTTTTTAAGAATAAAATATATATCGATCATAAAAGTTATGTACATCGGTATAGTATCAATAATTACGAAGATGACCAGTACTAAAGAGAGAGAGAAAACAAAGAGTTATCCAACGGATCCCTAAGGTTAAGAACTAGATGCTATCCTAGATGGCTATGTAAAAAGCAACTCACTAGAGGCATAAATCTAGCGACATAGTGTCAGATGTTTGTGTGTGGGTGGTAGTCGAACCCCTCTTTTAAGTGTGGCTACGCCCTCTAGGCAACTTCCTCCCCCCCCCCCCTCCTAGACGACAGTTACAGCTAGGAAGTAGCGAAGATGCTGCGTGATCTGTTCCATCTTTGAGGCAGTCACAGTCACGAGATGAATGGTTAAAGAAGACTTTGGGGTCCTGTTGTGTCGTTCAGACTTGAGCAGTTCGTGAAATCTTCCGTCAGATTAACGTGGGGGGGTGGTCTTTCTTGCCTGGCCGTGGGGCTGTCTCTCTCTCTCTCGAGGGAGCAGAGGTCACTAGAGGTCATATATGGGGCTGGCCAGAAGGGGTCACAGAGACCCAGACGATCCCCCTACAACTTGTGAATCAGGAGCTCCGCCGAGCGCCCCCTTCATCAGTGTCCAGCAATGGACTCGAGTCTCGTGTTTGGTAAAAACCTTCACCCAAAGGAGATTGTCATTGAGGATGTGACGTTGGCGAAACAAAAGAGAATGATAGGACACGAGGTGTACATAAGACATCAACAGGACCCCCTGCTTTGACGAGTGCTGAGCCCTGAGTAATTGTCACGTCGCTAGAGTGTACTAGAAGTTTCACGCGTTTGATATCCATCTCTTGAGGAACTCACGATGCAGACTCCACTTCCTTATATATATCAGCTTTAATAAAATTCCTATCCCAATTGTGGTCACAGAATTTCCCCCATCATTACTTATCCACCTGAATTCCTCTCTCAGTTGCATTATATATATTTCTCATTCATTTAAATCCACACTTAAGTTACATGAATATAAAATACACGATTGGATGCATATATCTTCCCAAAAGTTTGATCTGTGACCTAAGTTCAGCGCTTGAGGGCCACAGCCGAATTACTTGGGGCCATCAAGAAGACTTTTTTCTATATTCTCTATTTACATATTCGTGTATTTTTCAACATCGTTGTTCGTGTTAGCGTGAGAGCTGAAGTCCTCGTTCTCGCCCTCAAAGCGAAGAGAGACGAAGTCTGCGTTCTCGCCCTCAAAGGGAAGAGAGACAAAGGCCTCGTTCTCGCCCTCAAAGGGAAGAGAGACAAAGGCCTCGTTCTTGCCCTCAAAGGGAAGAGAGACAAAGGCCTCGTTCTCGCCCTCAAAGGGAAGAGAGACGAAGGCCTCGTTCTCGCCCTCAAAGGGAAGAGAGCTGAAGTCCTCGTTCTCGCCCTCAAAGGGAAGAGAGACAAAGGCCTCGTTCTCGCCCTCAAAGGGAAGAGAGACAAAGGCCTCGTTCTCGCCCTCAAAGGGAAGAGAGACAAAGGCCTCGTTCTCGCCCTCAAAGGGAAGAGAGACGAAGTCTGCGTTCTCACCCTCAAAGCGAAGAGAGACGAAGTCTGCGTTCTCACCCTCAAAGCGAAGTCAAGTATACCTAATTTCAGCGGTCAGATCGTCATGAGAGAGTTACAACGAAATTCTCGAGTCCAAATTGTAATGTGATTTGTAAACTTTACAGTAAATCTTTAGTTATCAAAATTTGACGTAAGTTTAGTCTTAAGGCACTTCGATCTGCCTTGAACGACCTGTTAGGCACTTGAACCCGACTTGTGCCACCAATTAGCGCCTGAGTTACGACTCTACTAGCGCTGGGTGCTTATTGGTCCAGCATGGAGTGCTGAGGGCAGCTCCACTCACTGTGTTATGTGGTGGAGCTCACTAGTATGCCACGATAGTGGAGCTCTCTCTCGTTATTATCTCGAAAATCGTTACTATGGCGACGATCTCCTCTGTCTCTTGAACTTGCGAGACAGAGTCTTGAACTTGCGAGACAGAGTCTTGAACTTACGAGACAGAGTCTTGAACTTACGAGACAGAGTCTTGAACTTATGAGACAGAGTCTTGAACTTACGAGACAGAGTCTTGAACTTACGAGACAGAGTCTTGAACTTACGAGACAGAGTCTTGAACTTGCGAGACAGAGTCTTGAACTTACGAGACAGTCTTGAACTTGCGAGACAGAGTCTTGAACTTGCGAGACAGAGTCTTGAACTTACGAGACAGAGTCTTGAACTTGCGAGACAGAGTCTTGAACTTGCGAGACAGAGTCTTGAACTTACGAGACAGAATCTTGAACTTACGAGACAGAGTCTTGAACTTACGAGACAGAGTCTTGAACTTACGAGACAGAGTCTTGAACTTACGAGACAGAGTCTTGAACTTACGAGACAGAGTCTTGAACTTACGAGACAGAGTCTTGAACTTACGAGACAGAGTCTTGAACTTACGAGACAGAGTCTTGAACTTGCGAGACAGAGTCTTGAACTTGCGAGACAGAGTCTTGAACTTGCGAGACAGAGTCTTGAACTTGCGAGACAGAGTCTTGAACTTGCGAGACAGAGTCTTGAACTTACGAGACAGAGTCTTGAACTTACGAGACAGAGTCTTGAACTTACGAGACAGAGTCTTGAACTTACGAGACAGAGTCTTGAACTTACGAGACAGAGTCTTGAACTTACGAGACAGAGTCTTGAACTTGCGAGACAGAGTCTTGAACTTGCGAGACATAGTCTTGAACTTGCGAGACATAGTCTTGAACTTTCGAGACATAGTCTTGAACTTGCGAGACATAGTCTTGAACTTACGAGACAGAGTCTTGAACTTTCGAGACAGAGTCTTGAACTTGCGAGACAGAGTCTTGAACTTACGAGACAGAGTCTTGAACTTACGAGACAGAGTCTTGAACTTACGAGACAGAGTCTTGAACTTACGAGACAGAGTCTTGAACTTACGAGACAGAGTCTTGAACTTACGAGACAGAGTCTTGAACTTGCGAGACAGAGTCTTGAACTTACGAGACAGAGTCTTGAACTTACGAGACAGAGTCTTGAACTTACGAGACAGAGTCTTGAACTTACGAGACAGAGTCTTGAACTTACGAGACAGAGTCTTGAACTTACGAGACAGAGTCTTGAACTTGCGAGACAGAGTCTTGAACTTGCGAGACATAGTCTTGAACTTGCGAGACATAGTCTTGAACTTTCGAGACATAGTCTTGAACTTACGAGACAGAGTCTTGAACTTACGAGACAGTCTTGAACTTACGAGACAGAGTCTTGAACTTACGAGACAGAGTCTTGAACTTACGAGACAGAGTCTTGAACTTACGAGACAGAGTCTTGAACTTACGAGACAGAGTCTTGAACTTACGAGACAGAGTCTTGAACTTACGAGACAGAGTCTTGAACTTACGAGACAGAGTCTTGAACTTACGAGACAGAGTCTTGAACTTACGAGACAGAGTCTTGAACTTACGAGACAGAGTCTTGAACTTGCGAGACAGAGTCTTGAACTTGCGAGACATAGTCTTGAACTTTCGAGACATAGTCTTGAACTTACGAGACAGAGTCTTGAACTTACGAGACAGTCTTGAACTTACGAGACAGAGTCTTGAACTTACGAGACAGAGTCTTGAACTTACGAGACAGAGTCTTGAACTTACGAGACAGAGTCTTGAACTTACGAGACAGAGTCTTGAACTTACGAGACAGACAGACAATATCACGAGTCTCGCCAATATCATCAGTTTTGATCAACTGACGATAAACTACATATAAGAAACCTTTTATGATTAAACTTTAAGTCTTCTTAGGTCGCAAATCAAACTTTTTCTCGCAATTTTCTCTCAATAAAAACTTTTTTGTTAATATTAAAGTCTTATCACACAAAATGCTGAGATTCATTAAATTTTACTTACTAGTAACTAGTTACTTTTCCTAGTAACATCAGTCAAGAAAAGCACACTTTAGTGACCGTGTAAGTGTGTGTGAAAGTAGCCGTTCTCTTGACACTTGCTATAGAATAAAGTTTAAAACTAATTCTGTTAAGCACTTGGCCAAAACCTACGCTCAGTACTCAGTATTGAAACAAAAAATATTTTATATATAGAGTCCGCGAAGTAAATAAATAACTCTTAAATATCGTGATTCTAATGGAGTCAAAGTTCAATACAGAAAATTATGTTAAAAAAAGGCCAATTGTTGTTGTTGTTAAAGATTCGCTACCTGGAACAAAGTTCCAAGTAGCACGGGCTATGGCGAGCCCGTATTACAAAAGGCCAAGCTTAAAGAGAGCCTGATATTCCTGCTCTGAAACACCATGGAATAATTACCGACAAACGTTTGTTATTTTTTATTTATCCTAAAGTTATTTTCGGACTTTATAATAGTACAAAATATAACATTTCTATAAATAATATAATATTATGATCCGTAAACTACGACGAAGTTTATCAGCTTTTTGATATATTGAGAAACTAAAGCAGCTACGATACATTTACGTCCTGTATCTAATCCAACTTTTCTATCCAACTTCTCACTGCATAATACTTCAGTGCCTCACTACATGAATGTATATTTTCGAGGCAACAGCAGCAGCATCACTTTCAAGTCGATTGTGAATGGTCCAGGACGGACCGAAACGTCGTCGTCCCTTCACCTTCTAGTGTGTGGTCTGGTCAATATACGTCAGTCACGTTATTGTGACTCATCGTCTACATCATTTTCAAGTTTCTGATCACTCTCTGCATAACGGGATGGTTCGCTATCGTACCAAACTCATTTTCAGGCTTTTTAAGTTCTCACTGGTGGTCCATACACACAGAAAAGTGCATAGCCACAAAAAAGTATGTTCTCTAAGTATGCTCTGTCGCGCCGCGCATTTCTCTCTTGTACATCGTGGTAGTAGAAAGTGAAGCATACGACCATCATTTTATATAATAGAGTTGACGCCGTCAGGACGAAAGCAGACATGTTATCCAGAAGTCACACATCTCTCTCATAATGAAGATTCGTAGTGAACTAACCCCCTCCCACCCTAACCCCCTCCCACCATAACCCCCATTACCCGTCTTCCTAAACCTCCTGTTACTAATCCCCCTCCCCCCTTCCTCAACCCAACAACCTTAATTTAGTTACCTCCTGGCAAGACAGTGTGAAGATTATACCCCTTCGACAGCCCATCAACTTCCACTCTTGAGAGTTGACTACCCTGGGGAAAAGTGATGCTCTAGCGTTGAATTTGCGTTCGAGTCAAACCTCAGAGAAACACGTGTGAGACACACACTGACGTCCATGTTGTCACCTGGGAAATATTAGTGACTCACAAGTTACGGAAAGCTCAATGGAATTTTTAATCTCCTTGCAGTAGAAGAGCAGAGGAGAAGGGGGAAGAGAGAGAGAGAGAGAAGATGATAGTGATGACAATGATGACGTTGATGATGATTAAGGGCAAGAGCATGAGAGGAGAGAAGGTATTGTGAGTGTTGGAGGATGAAGAAGAGGTGTGAGGGACACCTACCCATCCACACAGCATGGCAGTCAGTGTCCAGACGCCCACACAACACAGTAGTCAGTGTCTGGACGCCCACACAATACGGTAGTCAGTGTCTAGACGCCCACACAACACGGTAGTCAGTGTCCGGACGCCCACACAACACGGCAGTCAGTGTCTAGACGCCCACACAAGACAGTAGTCAGTGTCCAGACGCCCACACAAGACAGTAGTCAGTGTCCAGACGCCCACACAACACGGCAGTCAGTGTCTAGACGCCCACACAAGACAGTAGTCAGTGTCCAGACGCCCACACAAGACAGTAGTCAGTTTCCAGACGCCCACACAACACGGCAGTCAGTGTCTGGACGCCCACACAACACGGCAGTCAGTGTCCGGACGCCCACACAACACGGCAGTCAGTGTCTGGACGCCCACACAACACAGTAGTCAGTGTCTGGACGCCAACACAACACGGTAGTCAGTGTCCGGACGCCCACACAACACGGCAGTCAGTGTCTAGACGCCCACACAACACGGTAGTCAGTGTCCGGACGCCCACACAACACGGTAGTCAGTGTCCGGACGCCCACACAACACGGCAGTCAGTGTCCGGACGCCCACACAACACGGCAGTCAGTGTCTGGACGCCCACACAAGACAGTAGTCAGTGTCCAGACGCCCACACAAGACAGTAGTCAGTGTCCAGACGCCCACACAACACGGCAGTCAGTGTCTAGACGCCCACACAACACGGTAGTCAGTGTCCGGACACCCACACAACATGGTACTCAGTGTCCGGACACCCACACAGCATGGTAGTCAGTGTCCGGACGCCCACAGAGCACGGTAGTCAGTGTCCAGACGCCCACAGAGCACGGTAGTCAGTGTCCAGACGCCCACAGAGCATGGTAGTCAGTGTCCTGACGCCCACACAACACAGCAGTCAGTGTCCGGACGCCCACACAACACAGCAGTCAGTGTTCGGACGCCCACACAACACAGCAGTCAGTGTTCGGATGCTCACACATCACGGTAGTCAGTGTCCGGACGCCCACACTGCACGACAGTCAGTGTCCGGACGCCCACATTGCACGACAGTCAGTGTCCGAACGCCCACATCGCACGACAGTCAGTGTCCGAACGCCCACATCGCACGACAGTCAGTGTCCGGACGCCCACATTGCATGACAGTCAGTGTCCGAACGCCCACATCGCAAAACAGTCAGTCTCCGAACACCCACATCGCACAACAGTCAGTGTCTGGATGCCCACACAACATGGCAGTCAGTGTCCGGATGCCCACTCAACACAGCAGTCAGTGTCCGGACGCTCACACATCACGGTAGTCAGTGTCCGGACGCCCACACATCATGGTAATCAGTGTCCAGACACCCACACACATCACGGTAGTCAGTGTCCGGACGCCCGCACAACACAGCAGTCAGTGTCCGGACGCCCACACATCACGGTAGTCAGTGTCCGTACACCCACACATCATGGCAGTCAGTGTCCGGACACCCACACACATCACGGTAGTCAGTGTCCGGACGCCCGCACAACACAGCAGTCAGTGTCCGGACGCCCACGGATCACGATAGTCAGTGTCCGGACGCCCACACAGCACGGCAGTCAGTGTTCGGACGCCCACAAGCGGCCACGACTCAAATATAACACAAAACACCGATTTTTCATCGTATAAAAATAATTACTCTAGATTACAACTTATCAAGGAGATTCTACATTTGCCGTTTTAAATTCTTCTAGTTTTAGCCTACTAGTTCTAGGTATGATGCCGTAACAATATATATATTGCTAGTCTTATTGCTTGAAAGGATCAATGTTATTACAACTAAGATTCGTTTGGAACAGCACTGACTCCACTGAATTGATTGAGAGAATGTTAGTGGCAATTAAAACATATATCCGTCAATCCGTTTGCCAATCCAAAGCAAGGGTGGCTGATTCTGCACGCCTTAGGCTCCAAAACTCTGGTGCCTATTGGGGAATAAGAGTTTGTCTCACCCGTGTATTAAGATCCAAACGAATACCTTTTGTAGTGGCATTAATCGCGGTTATCTGATTTAGTTCAAACTGTGTCATTATAATAATATGAAATACTGCTGCTTTTACAAAGTAATTGATAACTACTTGATACAACTAAGAGTTCTGTTATAAGAGACGATCTTTTAGAATTCATCTTTGTAAAGTAATGTTTGGAGATATTAGACATCCAAGTGAGAGTGAGAATGTGTTTGGCCTTCCTCAGCACAGTGCACCAGGCGGCCCAACGTCTGTCTGTCAGGCACTGACGGAAGTCTGCCGTCAAAAAAAAAGAAGGCAACATTTAATAAAACAGATCGCCACATGCACTTATTAGCGTCAATGACATGTCAGACGCCCAGAGTGTTACAGAAACTTGGCAGTGTCAAGATTCTTGACAACCTAAGGCACCACACTGGATAACCCAGAAGGGTCACACTTGGCAAAGGGAGCTTTGTAACGCTTCCCCACTGTCAACGACCCCGTCTCGGTAGTACACAGTGTGACACAGCCCTCAGTTGAAGAGTGTGACATGACACCGCCTTTTGATAATGCAACATGCACTACAAAGGTATATACGGCCTCGCAACAGGCGCTAAACCCGAGCTCAGTCAAACCTACACAGAGGAGTACAGTATAGGTCGCTCGGTACCAAGGAGGTGACCCTACGACTGTTCATCTTGAACTGCTCCCCCCTCTCATTATCACAAATATTATCCTTAATATTATCATCAATAATGTTGCTGGTAGCATTAGTAGTGTGGTGGGTATTGACATTTAACAATAAGACGAGTGTATTCATTATTTTTATCATCATAACTTATTAGGCACTTTTTTTTTTGCGTTTATCGTTTGAGACAGTTAGGACAAAAGGATCGTTTTTTGATCTTTCAACACGCCGTATGTCTTTCTAAGATAGCATTCAAGATGAACGAGCGTAGTGTCTTGGCTATTACCTTATTTGTACCATTAAAACGTATCAGCGGCGACACGGGAGGGTTCGTGGCACCCCTTGCCGCACCCTGAACAACAAGAACACAAGCTATAACAACCACCAAAGAAAGACCTGACTATTGAGCTCTTTGTGTTGCGGAGGCTGCCGGCGTACCTGTGCTAGGGGAAGGACCATCTGTGTTTCTCATCGTTAAACATGTTAAATTCCTGGTAAAGATCATCGCTAGACCTAGATAAAACAGACTATGCTTAACAATTGCTGTTAAAAAGAAAACAATTCAAGATTAAAATCAGATATTTTTGTGAGCATCATATTTGATCCTTTGCCATTACAGGTCTCGAAACCATTTGAATGAGCCTTTCATACATTTGATCCGTGAATTAATTGGTTACTAAAGTCAATTCTACTTCTAAAAAAAATCAACATTTTTCTGCGTTAACAAAGAGCCCACATCGTAAGGCGGTCTTAGAGGATCTCTTGTAAACAATCGTACCGAATCGTATAATTCACTTCACAAAAGATAATGGCATCACATGCAGCTAATGAAAGAAGCTTGGAATAAAAAGATTAACTTGTGATTAGATTTTGTTCCTAGTCATGCAGCCGAACCCAACCCTGGTGGAGACTTCGGCCAAATCTACCACACTCAGAAGCCGGCGTTGTTGGCCCGCCTGACAACGCTCCCTGCTGGTGCGTGTAGAAATGGCGCCATTTCGCTAGACTTGTTGAACTTCTGCCATCAACCTTTTAAGCAAGTATACTGTCACTCCTGGTGTGAAGAACGCAAAAACCCGTTAATACCAGCTGGACAGATTTCAGAAATCGTCCTTGGCAGCCGGTTGGGTCTCTGAGATCATGTTCACTGGACACAGGGGCTTCGCCGTTGTGATGACTAGACTTATCGTACTAAATGATGCCACATGAAAATCACAGAGGATCACAATATTGGATTAAAGTATAAATGTACAGGAGCAAAATAAAGCACTTTGTTTTTTTTTCGCTGTTGAATGCTAGTGCACCGTGTAACTCTATGTGGAAGAACAGCTATTCTATCCCTCAGGTAACCAGACCTTATTGCCAAGTCTTAATTCAGGTCACAGTTCCACACGTGGGCCACTGGGTATGGCCAGTTACTGGTCCACAGTTCCTAGACTCGTGGCCACACCCTGGTCCACCATGGGTACAAGTCGTGGCCACTTAGGTCCACAGTAGGTACAGTTGGCGGGGCATACACATAAGTCCATAGCTGTGCGTCGTGGCCAGGTTCATGGCCCTGGAGAGACGCAGATCTCGCCGCACGCGCCGTCCCGGTAGCACGCCGACTCGTAGTGCTTGTTGAGGTACGACTTGAGAGCGAAGGACTTGTTGCAGCGTTTACACCTGAAGTTCTTGAGCTGTGAGTGCGTCTGCATGTGCGCGCGCAGGTTGGATCGGTCAGCGAAGGACTTGCCGCAGTGGGCGCATCCGAAGGGCTTCTCTCCAGTGTGAGAGCGCATGTGGCCTTGCAGCAGCCAGGGGCGGGAGAAGGCCTTGCCGCAGACGCCGCACCTGTGCGTCAAGTTATGCGTCAGCACGTGCATGGCCAGTGCCGGCATACTGACGTACGCCTTCCCGCACACATGGCAACGTCGCGCGTTGCCGGAGTCCAGGTCGCGATGCGTCTGTTTGTGTCGCGACAAGTTGGACGACGTCGCATAGTGCTTCCCACATTCCGAACAAGTGTACCGCGGCTTGTGGCGCCCTAACCGCATGCCTTCACTCCTCCCAATCCGAATTCTGGAGCGCCCATCGTCCAGCCCGAGGGAGCAGGCAGGAGCCACATTCTCTGCGTCGCTGCTGCCTGCCGGGGAAGGCGTCGGTGTGGTAATGAGACTTGCCTCACTATCCTCATAAAGAGGCTCGCTTCCGTCGCACACCGTAGTCTCCGAGTAGCTAGTAGAGGGCGCCTCTAGAGAGTCGCAGGAGGAAGCTGGGGTAGGAGGCTGGTAGGTGTAGGCGGGGGCGGAACGAGCCAGTTCAAGTAAGTCGTGCGCGGCTTCGGTTTCCTCTACAGGCCGCAGGTGCAGCGGAGTGAAGGTGTGGCTCGATTGGTAGCTAGTTTGTTGGTTTGATTGGTGGCTGCTCTGCTGACACGACGGTGGACTGGCCGGGAGGCAGGATTGCTGGCTAGTTGATAGACACGTCTGTTGACTGGTTGCAAGACACGCCTGTTGTTGAGCCGTCCGGAGGCATGGTGACTGCGTGGACTGTTGGCGAGTGGCAGAGAGGTAGGACTGGCTGGAGGGGAGGCAGGGCTGGTGGAAGGTAGTGGTGGTGGACTGGACGTAGGCGTGGTCTGGCGTGGTGGGGTAGTACTGGAAGGTGCAGGTGAAGCAAGGGTCCGCCGCTCGCAGCTCGTGGTACACACCTGCCGGCAAAAAAAGAAAAACATTAATTAGCAAAGGTTTCAGGTATAGTTAACTTAACTAAACAACAACAGCCTTAAGGATCACAGGCCGGCACGAGTAAGATATTCAACTCTTCTGCCAGGGCGACCTCCTCTCTTATGCAGGAACTTCTTGCTCAAAGGTAAATTTGCTGGGTGATTGAAGTCGGAATATTTTGCAACTAAACTGCGTTGCAAGAGAGAATATTTACCAGCACTAAATTAATTTAATATTAAATAAATGTTAAAAAAATTATTTTTACCTTTAAGCAATAGCATTAATGATTTAATAAACAAGATATATAATCAATATATATATATATATATATATATATATATATATATATATATATATATATATATATATATATATATATATATATATATATATATATAAATATATATAAAATATCAGAATTGATCCCTAAAGGATCTGAACCCAGTCAACCAGGGGCCTTTATATCCCTTGGCGTGTTCAGTACTATAACCACTCAGCCTCAGACTGTACAACAGTTATGGAAAGTCGTCTGACTCTTAACCCCAATACCCGACAGCTCTCGTGACATGTTTTGGGCACAGATATTTCATCAAATCACTCCAGCATGCTGAGGGTCCACATCAGTAACATTTATGTGTCAAGCTTGAATGGTCCCCAAGCCAACATGCATATTTATATTGCTTTATTTTCAAATTAAGTGGTTTACCTGTTTGGCCAACTTAGAACTTATTACAACTTTTACATGGAAAAATTGTTATACGCACATCCATGGCAACTACCATGAAAGGGGGGGATTTTTAATGAGTGGTATTTTTATGATATCAAGATTCGTAAATGATATACATTGATACGAAATTATTTTATTAATTTAACTGTTCCACAGCAGCACAATGACAATTTGGGTGAGGATACAGCCCCAAGAATTTCTGATTTATTGATATATAATTTTTATGTATATATATTTTTTATTTATTTTTTAATGTTCATTCGGTGTATAATGTGGCATGAATGTAGCGTCCAGGAATTCAAGTCTAATGCTTCTCATTCCTTAACAGCGAAGCTCTGCTGTAATCTTCATTCTCGCTTGCTGTGTTCATTCATCTCGCCTGCTGTGTTCATTCATCTCGCCTGCTGTGTTCATTCATCTCGCTTGCTGTGTTCATTCATCTCGCTTGCTGTGTTCATTCATCTCGCCTGCTGTGTTCATTCATCTCGCCTGCTGTGTTCATTCATCTCGCCTGCTGTATTCACTCATCACGCTTGGTGTACTTACTCAATTCGTCTGCTGTATATGCCTAAACAGAACTGCTTAAACCACCCTTCAGTCTCTTCCTGTCTATTCTTAGCCATATTTCACAGATGTTACCCCTTCTGCCCTTCCATTTTCTATTACGGTTTCCATCCTCTCTCTCCTCCCGTGGCCGGAGCACAGCTAGGAACGTCACCCCTTGATTTCTTCCATTTTCTTTACGGCATCAAATGCTCCAATAGGAGAGTTACCCCTATTTAGTCCGCTCTCTCCCTTCATGTCGTAAAGGTCGCCTACAGCTGTAGGGTTATTAAGGCCGTTATAGTAGCTTGCTGTTGCACAAACTAATAAGTATAAATATAGTCCTGAGCACAGACGAGGATTAAAATATATTTTAGCGTGGGAGTTACATTTTGGTGTTGGGATTAAGGCCTATCAATCAACTAATTTTTCAGCCTAGCTCGTCCAAGCTTCGGGCTACAGCAAATACGCAGTCATGAATTTTAACACACTGTGTAATTAAATATTAACATTTTTAAATCACCCCTTCCCTCCTATCCAAGATGCATATTACTGGGTCAGCCCCATTGTAGATAAAGAAGCCACAGCTTTGCTGGAGGCAGCAACAACCCCCAGTGATCGTGCACGCCTCACAGCTGTGCAGGCTCCCCATGCTGGGGACTTCCTATTGGCAGTCCCTATGTCTGCGACAGGCTCACGTCTTGATCCGCAGGAGCTCCGTATTGCTGCCCCTATCCACACTGCTCATAGGTGTATTTGCGGTGAGGTATTTGAAGCTCAAAAGCTTATAAACTGTTAATAAACACCATCTAGGCTGCCATGATTGAAGAAAGATATATAGGTTTCGTAAGTGAACACCCCGGGGGCCGATCAAGGTGTATCACACTAGGTATATATATTAGTATATAGGTTTATATACTAGGTATATGTATCACACATTTATGGGTGTAACACCATTAATGTGTTTTTGCATATTTATTTCACATAAAATGAGAGTTCAATCACACAGGATATGTGAGGTGCCTGACTGTCCGTCTTCAGCAATTAAGAAGTCACACCGTGAGATTTAATGCTCAGAGCCGGTGGCTGAGTGGACAGAACACTGGACGCATGATCCTGTCGTCCCGGGTTCGATCCCGGGCGCCGGCGAGAAACAACGGGCAGAGTTTCATTCACCTTGATGCTCCTGTTACCTAGCAGTAAATAGGTACCTGGGAGTTAGTCAGCTGTCACGAGCTGCCTCCTGGGGGTGGAGGTCTGGTCGAGGACCGGGCCGCGGGGACACTAAAGCCCCGAAATCATCTCAAGATAGTGGTCAGATCGTGTGAAGTGAGCTTTCTTTCTGCTAAGGTAAGTTTAGACATGGTAGGTAGATAGCCTTAGGCTATCTCCTTAGTAGACGGAGCTTAGTTCCTGGTTCCCCGTACCCCTGGAACTGGGCATTTGGAAGATTGAGTAGGACAAGGAGAGAGGAGATTGAGAGGGACAGAGAGACAGTCCCCCACCTTGACAGGCTGGGTAGGGGACTGTCTGTCTGTCAACCATAGCCCCCCTCCCCCACTTCCATCCTCTCTATCAATCTAAGTTTCAGAGAAATTGATGAGTGAACCTGTAAGGCGACGTATATTGTGATTTCAACTAAGGTTGAAATCTTTTGCTTTGCCCGAAACGCATTGCGTAATAGTGGCTTTACGCATTGTATGTACTAGCTCTATCTATATATCAATCCATTAATGTAACATCACTTGTATGTATGTACCTTACCTGAATAAACATATTTATTTATTATTTATTATAAGGTGATTTTCAGGAGCAGTCAGCCGTAGTGCTTTCAATCTCTTGTGTGGTGACTCAAATTGTGTATTAATGTTGATTTTAACATCAAATGATATGATTTAATTACAATATCTATATGAGTGAAGATTGAATAGGAAATATATAATTAACTTACTTATTGAATTGTCTTTAATTGTGATCCCTAGATCTTGGATTTTCTAGGATATTTTGCTAGTTTGAGTGGAGAACATTCTCAAGTTTACTGACTTAAGATTTTGACTTAAAGATTCTGGGTTATATACGAGTACATGTTTACAGTTGATACATGATAACACCAGATAATATTATTGTACTGACACGTTCCATTCCTTGTCTTATATAAGTAACTAACTTGAATGGATGGTGACAACAATCTTTTCTTTCTACTATCTACTTGCAACCCTTTCTAACTATTCTACTTGCAACCCTTTCTAACTATTCTACTTGCAACCCTTTGTAACTATTCTACTTGCAACCCTTTGTAACTATTCTACTTGCAACCCTTTCTAACTATTCTACTTGCAACCCTTTGTAACTATTCTACTTGCAACCCTTTGTAACTATTCTACTTGCAACCCTTTCTAACTATTCTACTTGCAACCCTTTCTAACTATTCTACTTGCAACCCTTTCTAACTATTCTACTTGCAACCCTTTGTAACTATTCTACTTGCAACCCTTTGTAACTATTCTACTTGCAACCTTTTGTAACTATTCTACTTGCAACCCTTTGTAACTATTCTACTTGCAACCCTTTGTAACTATTCTACTTGCAACCCTTTCTAACTATTCTACTTGCAACCCTTTCTAACTATTCTACTCTTCTACTTTCCTCCTTGATCTCATCCTTTCTCTCTCATTCTTAAACTTTCCCTTTCCCCAAACCACCCTTCCTCGCCCCTTCCTCCCAACTCTCTACCTCCCCCAACCTATGAATGACCACATTCTTAATTTATTTTCATTTTCCGATACGTTACAGAGGTGTAAATAAAGAGATAGAAATATAAAAAAGATAAAGATAGATAAAAAGCAGATAAAGAAATGTATAATAAATTTGCAGGTTTACAGAACTTGCATTATCAACATTGTTAAAAAAGGGAGAGGGTTATGGTTGACGCAGTAAATAGTGTATAAGTCTTGAAGAAAAAGAGAAAACTACTCAGTTTACTTATAGCTGACTCGAGCTTGTCTCTTCCTTAATGTCTTTCCAAATTCGTTAAATCAGCAAATTTTGGTGTCCTGATCATTTCTCTGGTTCTTCGGGTGGAGCCTTTTAATGGATTTTGAATGTTGTGTCTATCAGCATTAATTGTTTTGCAGATATACACAAAATATCAGCATAATTTTTTTTCCAGAGAATACGACTCTATTTCTCGTTTTCTTTCTCTGCTTAATGTACAGAAGTGTGAGAGAGAGAGAGAGAGAGGGAGAGAGAGAGAGAGAGAGAGAGAGAGAGAGAGAGAGAGAGAGAGAGAGAGAGAGAGAGAGAGAGAGAGAGAGAGAGAGAGAGAGAGAGAGAGAGAGAGAGAGAGAGCACAGGTTAGGGGCAAAGCCAAAATTAAAAGAAATATGAGTGTAATTACATACCGTAGGGCTAAAAATAGAGGGTTTTAAATTGGGCTCTGAACTCGGGGAAGGGGAATCAGAACCATGCCCCCCCTCTCCCCCCTCTTTCCCCCCCCCCCACCCTGAGGTAAGCCATGGCACCCATGCCAGGCCCCGGATGATGAAGGCAGGAAGGGAGCGATGGGTAAGGCAAGGCGAGGAAGGGAAGAGAGAGAGAGAGAGAGAGAGAGAAAGAGAGAGAGAGGTTTACAACCACAATATTTACTCCCTAAACAGCTGTATGAGAGAAGAAATAGAGGACATTATGAAAGAGGCGCGGAGTGCCTCTTGGGTGTTTACAGAGAGCGTGTAGAGCAGAGCGGATAGAGACTAAGGGTGGGGGGGGGGCAGGAGGGGGAGGATAGCAGGGGAGTATTATAATAGAGCTGAAGAGATAGCCAAAGGCACCAGAGGCATACAACCTGTGGAGCCGAGAAGCGTTACTACAAGAGAGGAGGCTGTACAAGAGCCAGGCTGGCGCCCTCCTACCTCTACAAGGTAGAGGAGCTCTCACAGGTCGTAAGGGCGCCCTCCTACCTCTACAAGGTAGAGGAGCTCTCACAGGTCGTAAGGGCGCCCTCCTACCTCTACAAGGTAGAGGAGCTCTCACAGGTCGTAAGGGCGCCCTCCTACCTCTACAAGGTAGAGGAGCTCTCACAGGTCGTAAGGGCGCCCTCCTACCTCTACAAGGTAGAGGAGCTCTCACAGGTCGTAAGGGCGCCCTCCTACCTCTACAAGGTAGAGGAGCTCTCACAGGTCGTAAGGGCGCCCTCCTACCTCTACAAGGTAGAGGAGCTATCACAGGTCGTAAGGGCGCCCTCCTACCTCTACAAGGTAGAGGAGCTCTCACAGGTCGTAAGGGCGCCCTCCTACCTCTACAAGGTAGAGGAGCTCTCACAGGTCGTAAGGGCGCCCTCCTACCTCTACAAGGTAGAGGAGCTCTCACAGGTCGTAAGGGCGCCCTCCTACCTCTACAAGGTAGAGGAGCTCTCACAGGTCGTAAGGGCGCCCTCCTACCTCTACAAGGTAGAGGAGCTCTCACAGGTCGTAAGGGCGCCCTCCTACCTCTACAAGGTAGAGGAGCTCTCTCAGGTCGTAAGGGCGCCCTCCTACCTCTACAAGGTAGAGGAGCTCTCACAGGTCGTAAGGGCGCCCCATACACAGCCGGAGATCATACCAACAAAAATTTTACGCGGTTACTTGCGAAACCTCTACATCTTTTCTCAATCTTGACTTTGTTTACGTTTATTGGACAGTTCAAGAGCTCTGAAGCACAACGAGGTAGTTATATAGCAATACTATGGGTTGTGAAGTTTTCAAAGCTCATTCTGTTATGAATTCATGAACCACTAGCCTCAAAATCCGGATATCAGATATATCCGATATCAGATATGATATCAGTAGATATCAAGATATTATTGCCGTGGAGTTGGACTCGATTCCCCGGCACTTGAGTTCTCGCTTCATGCAGGTCGGCGTTCAATCCCCCGACCGTCCACAAGTGGTTGGGCACCATTCCTTTCCCCCGTCCCATCCCAAATCCTTATCCTGACCCCTTCCCAGTGCTATATAGTCGTAATGGCTTGGTGCTTTATCCTGCTAATGGCCTTATCATATACAATGTGTCCTCCACGTTCATAAATGCTGTATATACCTGGAGCCGGTCGGCCGAGCGGACAGCACGCTGGACTTGTGATCCTGTGGTCCCGGGTTCGATCCCAGGCGCCGCAGAGAAACAATGGGCAGAGTTTCTTTCACCCTATGCCCCTGTTACCTAGCAGTAAAATAGGTACCTGGGTGTTAGTCAGCTGTCACGGGCTGCTTCCTGGGGGTGGAGGCCTGGTCGAGGACCGGGCCGCGGGGACACTAAAAAAGCCCCGAAATCATCTCAAGATAACCTTGAAATTATTTTTCTATATAAACCTTATATAAAGCCAGGGTTTTTATATAAGGTTTCACTTATATAACCAGCTTGATCACTAGAGATACACGCAGCCTCTTCCGCTACGGAGCCCATCACTTTGATTGCTGACTAAACTGTGTTATTTCTGTGGTCTTGTAATCATTTGTGTGGTTTGAAGGTGTTGGAGTTCAGGACAGTTAACGTAGAGGCCTGAGCCTTAATGACCCTGGAGGGTCGTTAAGGTTGATTGGCCTTAATAGTGACAGTAGTGACGCCACAGTAGTGACGGAGTCAGGTGTGACGAAGACAGGTGTGACGGAGTCAGGTGTGACGGAGCAACCCGTTCTCGCACTTGCTTACTGTCAATATTGGCTTATTTAATAAGTGCATATGTGACATACTAATTGATTGTGAATATTTTAGTTTACATTGAAAAGCTTCATAGAAAACACCGACCTCACCTAACCTTCTTAGTATGTTAAGATAAGTATCTTATTGCTTCTTATTTACAATTATTACTTAACCTATACCGTTGATTGGTTAAGTAATAATTGTAATTACGAAGCAATAAGATGCTTATCTTAACATACTAAGAAGGTTAGGTGAGGTCGGTGTTTTCTATGAAGCTTTTCAAGGTAAACTAATATATTCACAATCAATTAGTATGTCACATATGCACTTATTAAATAAGCCAATATTGACTATAAGCAAGTGCGAGAACGGGTGTGACGGAGTGAGGTGTCTCATGTCATGTTATTTCCACGTGCAGATCTCTTACCGGTTCCTTTAATATTTTCCAGGTCTAAATTATTTTGTCTCTATTTTCCGCTTGTTACAACTTGTAATAAAGTTGTTACATCTTGGCTTAACGTGTTTATGACGTATTAAGAACGTTGTTACAACTTGCTATATTGGTTGTTATAACTGGTTAGGAGGTGTTCAAACTTGTTCCAACGTTGCACCAACGTCGTAGTTTCGGTGTGTGTGTGGCGGGATTTTTGATTTATGAAGAAATCGTTTGGATTATTTGGATTATTTATGTGGGATTATTCACTCACATTGCTTCCTGGAATTATACACTCACACTGCTTCCTGGAATTATACACTCACATTGCTTCCTGGAATTATACACTCACATTGCTTCCTGGAATTATACACTCACACTGCTTCCTGGAATTATACACTCACATTGCTTCCTGGAATTATACACTCACACTGCTTCCTGGAATTATACACTCACATTGCTTCCTGGAATTATACACTCACACTGCTTCCTGGAATTATACACTCACATTGCTTCCTGGAATTATACACTCACACTGCTTCCTGGAATTATACACTCACATTGCTTCATGGAATTATACACTCACACTGCTTCCTGGAATTATACACTCACATTGCTTCCTGGAATTATACACTCACACTGCTTCCTGGAATTATACACTCACATTGCTTCCTGGAATTATACACTCACACTGCTTCCTGGAATTATACACTCACACTGCTTCCTGGAATTATACACTCACATTGCTTCCTGGAATTATACACTCACACTGCTTCCTGGAATTATACACTCACATTGCTTCCTGGAATTATACACTCACACTGCTTCCTGGAATTATACACTCACATTGCTTCCTGGAATTATACACTCACACTGCTTCCTGGAATTATACACTCACATTGCTTCCTGGAATTATACACTCACACTGCTTCCTGGAATTATACACTCACATTGCTTCATGGAATTATACACTCACACTGCTTCCTGGAATTATACACTCACATTGCTTCCTGGAATTATACACTCACACTGCTTCCTGGAATTATACACTCACATTGCTTCCTGGAATTATACACTCACACTGCTTCCTGGAATTATACACTCACATTGCTTCCTGGAATTATACACTCACATTGCTTCCTGGAATTATACACTCACACTGCTTCCTGGAATTATACACTCACACTGCTTCCTGGAATTATACACTCACATTGCTTCCTGGAATTATACACTCACACTGCTTCCTGGAATTATACACTCACACTGCTTCCTGGAATTATACACTCACACTGCTTCCTGGAATTATACACTCACACTGCTTCCTGGAATTATACACTCACACTGCTTCCTGGAATTATACACTCACACTGCTTCCTGGAATTATACACTCACACTGCTTCTTGAAATTAGCCATATTTCTCCATTTTAGGTGTCGTAGGTTGAAGTCTTAGATGATATGTGTGGGGTGAGGTTTGAGATGTTTTCTAAGGAGAATTCTACTTTCTCAAGTTGGTCTTTAAACTGCTGAGGAGGAAGATTCGCCTTGGCCCGAAACGCTGTATGAGTGTTAGTGTCTTTGAATGTCAAAATATCAATCTTATGTTATCTCGCTATCTATTGTACTTGTATATAAATTGTTATTATTGTTATGTAACGTTATCTTGAGGTTACCTTGAGGTGCTTCCGGGGCTTAGCGTCTCCGCGGCCCGGTCGTCGACCAGGCCTGCTGGTTGCTGGACTGATCAACCAGGCTGTTGGACGCGGCTCAGGCTGTGACGTATGAGTCACAGCCTGGTTGATCAGGTATCAATGTTATATGTAGTTATATAATATGTTATATACATGATAATATAACGTGTTATATACAGAGTCGAGCTATTAGCTCTTGGACCCCGCCTTTCTAACCTATTTATTTTTCCTCTATTACGTCTACTACATATAGTAGTAGGACACACATAACCCCAGGAAGCAGCCCGTAGCAGCTGACTAACTCCCTGGTACCCATTTACTGCTAGATGAACAGGAACACCAGGGTGAAAGAAACTCTGCCCATTTGTTTCTGCCTCGGCCGGGAATCGAACCCGAGCCATTAGTACTACGAAAAAGCGCTGTCCACTCAGCGAGTGGGACAGCGAATACAGTGGACAGTGAATACACACTGTACTCACCTATTTGTGCCTGCAGGCTCGAGCTCCTAGCTCCTGGTCCCCGCTTTTCTAGCTGTGTGCGGGTGTTTAAATACTTGAGTGAGCGACTCAGGTAATGATTCAAGAGTGTCAGGCAAGTGTCAACATTAAGGATATATGGGATCGATAAGAGTCTCATCCTGAGGAAGGGAAGGGAAGGGGGAAGGGGAGAAGGGAGGGGGAGGCATTGTTGGTGCGTTTGAGGGGACAGGGAAGGGGGGAGGGTGTGAGAGAGGGGGGGGGATGAGGTGGAGAAGGGGTGAATTACTGGATTAGTCCACACCTGACCCCCTTATTACGGAGCTCCCCCTGCCTGGTCCCCCTACCCATTTACCCCATCTCTGACCCCCCTCCCCCCTCCCTTACCCTTCCCCACCATTTGCCTGACTTTTTCTGCCCTTTTAAACACCTTTTCCAAGCTGTTCCCCCCTTTTATTCGTGCTTTCCCCTCTCTCTCTCTCTCTCTCTCTCTCTCTCTCTCTCTCTCTCTCTCTCTCTCTCTCTCTCTCTCTCTCTCTCTCTCTCTCTCTCTCTCTCTCTCTCTCTCTCTCTCTCTCTCTCTCTCTCTCTCTCTCTCTCTCTCTCTCTCTCTCTCTCTCTCTCTCTCTCTCTCTCTCTCTCTCTCTCTCTCTCTCTCTCTCTCTCTCTCTCTCTGTCCCCCACTTATTTAATGAAAGGAACGTCCCAACTACAATTTATAATTATCGAACCATCGTTACTTAGACAACTGCCGTTCCGTCAGTGTGACACTCAGCCAACTGTTGGCAGGTCTCTCTCAGTCAACTGTTGGCAGGTCTCTCTCAGTCAACTGTTGGCAGGGCTCTCTCAGTCAACTGTTGGCAGGGCTCTCTCAGTCAACTGTTGGCAGGGCTCTCTCAGTCAACTGTTGGCAGGGCTCTCTCAGTCCACTGTTGGCAGGGCTCTCTCAGTCCACTGTTGGCAGGGCTCTCTCAGTCAACTGTTGGCAGGGCTCTCTCAGTCCACTGTTGGCAGGGCTCTCTCAGTCCACTGTTGGCAGGGCTCTCTCAGTCAACTGTTGGCAGGGGCTCTCTCAGTCAACTGTTGGCAGGGGCTCTCTCAGTCCACTGTTGGCAGGGGCTCTCTCAGTCCACTGTTGGCAGGGCTCTTATTAAGAACTGTGCATCTTATTTCGGCTATGCGTGTATGGCTAAACTCCTAATATACACGATACGGTGCGGACATGTTCACGATATACCAGATACTGTGGGGAATAAACAAGGTTGAACAAAGACAGCTTCGTTAAATAGAGAGAAAGTAGGACAAGAGGATATAAGTGGAAATTGGAATTGCAAATGATTCGAAGAAATAGTCTCCGTGGTACAGTGGTTACACACTCGCCCCGCGCTTCGCGCGCGATTTAGCCTGGGTTCGTATCCTGGCCGGGGAGGATTGACTGGGCGGCAATCCTTAACTGGACGTTTCTGTCTACTCAGCCGTGATTGGTTATCTGGTCGTGAAACGATTTGGGGGGTCGTATTACAGGGAAATTAGTAGGGCAAGGCTTACCATGAGCTATGGGAAGGGAAAGCTCTCAGCCAGCTAACAGGAGTCAGCAGTCGTCTGCTCCTGTACCCACCTGTGTGTAAAACTAGTAGGGTAGGGCTTACCATGAGCTATGGGAAGGGAAAGCTCTCAGCCAGCTAACAGGAGTCAGCAGTCGTCTGCTCCTGTACCCTCCTGAGTGTAAAACTAGTAGGGTAAGGGTTACCATGAACTATGGGAAGGGAAAGCTCTCAGCCTGCTAACAGGAGTCAGCAGTCGTCTGCTCCTGTACCCTCCTGAGTGTAAAACTAGTAGGGTAAGGTTTACCATGAACTATGGGAAGGGAAAGCTCTCAGCCAGCTAACAGGAGTCAGCAGTCGTCTGCTCCTGTACCCTCCTGTGTGTAAAACTAGTAGGGTAAGGCTTACCATGAGCTATGGGAAGGGAAAGCTCTCAGCCTGCTAACAGGAGTCAGCAGTCGTCTGCTCCTGTACCCTCCTGAGTGTAAAACTATACACGTAAGGAAATACTCGTACCCTGTAAGGATAGTCAACTAGTGGAATGCTCTGAAGGATAGTCTGCAAGTCGGAATAGTTAAACAACAACACAACACATACAACAGGGGCTAGTCTTGGCACCAAGACTTCACTACCTGGAGGGCTAGAAATAGCCTTAGCTACTCTATCCTTTTGATATGCAATTTATGGTCTCAATAAATGTACTTGAACCTCGCTTCCAATTAGGATAGGTTGGTATTGGTGGGGTAAATAGCCAGTACTTGTCACCACAACAGTGGGTCGAACACAACAGTCACCACAACAGTGCCTCTGGAACACAACAGTCACCACAACAGTACCTCTGGAACACAACAGTGTCACTAGAACACAACAGTCACCACAACAGTGCCTCTGGAACACAACAGTGTCACTAGAACACAACAGTCACCACAACAGGGCCTCTGGAACACAACAGTCACCACAACAGTGTCTCTGGAACACAACAGTCACCACAACAGTGTCTCTGGAACACAACAGTCACCACAACAGTGTCTCTGGTACACAACAGTCACCACAACAGGGCCTCTGGAACACAACAGTCACCACAACAGTGTCTCTGGAACACAACAATCACCACAACAGTGTCTCTGGAACACAACAGTCACCACAACAGTGCCTCTGGAATACAACAGTCACCATAACAGTGCCTCTGGAATACAACAGTCACCACAACAGTGGGTCTGGAACACAACAGTCACCACAACAGTGCCTCTGGAACACAACAGTCACCACAACAGTGCCTCTGGAACACAACAGTCACCACAACAGTGCCTCTGGAACACAACAGTCACCACAACAGTGCCTCTGGAACACAACAGTCACCACAACAGTGCCTCTGGAACACAACAATCACCACAACAGTGCCTCTGGAACACAACAGTCACCACAACAGTGTCTCTGGTACACAACAGTCACCACAACAGTGTCTCTGGTACACAACAGTCACCACAACAGTGCCTCTGGAACACAACAGTCACCACAACAGTGTCTCTGGAACACAACAATCACCACAACAGTGGGTCTGGAACACAACAGTCACCACAACAGTGCCTCTGGAACACAACAGTCACCACAACAGTGCCTCTGGAACACAACAGTCACCACAACAGTGCCTCTGGAACACAACAGTCACCACAACAGTGCCTCTGGAACACAACAGTCACCACAACAGTGCCTCTGGAACACAACAGTCACCACAACAGTGTCTCTGGTACACAACAGTCACCACAACAGTGTCTCTGGTACACAACAGTCACCACAACAGTGCCTCTGGAACACAACAGTCACCACAACAGTGTCTCTGGTACACAACAGTCACCACAACAGTGTCTCTGGTACACAACAGTCACCACAACAGTGCCTCTGGAACACAACAGTCACCACAACAGTGGGTCTGGAACACAACAGTCACCACAACAGTGCCTCTGAAACACAACAGTCACCACAACAGTGCCTCTGGAACACAACAGTCACCACAACAGTGTCTCTGGTACACAACAGTCACCACAACAGTGTCTCTGGAACACAACAGTCACCACAACAGTGTCTCTGGAACACAACAGTCACCACAACAGTGTCTCTGGTACACAACAGTCACCACAACAGTGTCTCTGGTACACAACAGTCACCACAACAGTGCCTCTGGAACACAACAGTCACCACAACAGTGGGTCTGGAACACAACAGTCACCACAACAGTGCCTCTGAAACACAACAGTCACCACAACAGTGCCTCTGGAACACAACAGTCACCACAACAGTGTCTCTGGTACACAACAGTCACCACAACAGTGTCTCTGGAACACAACAGTCACCACAACAGTGTCTCTGGAACACAACAGTCACCACAACAGTGTCTCTGGAACACAACAGTCACCACAACAGTGTCTCTGGAACACAACAGTCACCACAACAGTGTCTCTGGAACACAACAGTCACCACAACAGTGCCTCTGGAACACAACAGTCACCACAACAGTGCCTCTGGAACACAACAGTCACCACAACAGTGTCTCTGGAACACAACAGTCACCACAACAGTGTCTCTGGAACACAACAGTCACCACAACAGTGTCTCTGGAACACAACAGTCACCACAACAGTGCCACTGGGACACAACAGACACCACAACAGTGGGTCTGGAACACAACAGTCACCACAACAGTGCCTCTGGAACACAACAGTCACCACAACAGTGCCTCTGGAACACAACAGTCACCACAACAGTGCCTCTGGAACACAACAGTCACCACAACAGTGTCTCTGGAACACAACAGTCACCACAACAGTGTCTCTGGAACACAACAGTCACCACAACAGTGTCTCTGGAACACAACAATCACCACAACAGTGTCTCTGGAACACAACAGTCACCACAACAGTGTCTCTGGAACACAACAATCACCACAACAGTGCCTCTGGAACACAACAGTCACCACAACAGTGTCTCTGGAACACAACAGTCACCACAACAGTGTCTCTGGAACACAACAGTCACCACAACAGTGTCTCTGGAACACAACAATCACCACAACAGTGCCTCTGGAACACAACAGTCACCACAACAGTGTCTCTGGAACACAACAGTCACCACAACAGTGTCTCTGGAACACAACAGTCACCACAACAGTGTCTCTGGAACACAACAATCACCACAACAGTGCCTCTGGAACACAACAGTCACCACAACAGTGTCTCTGGAACACAACAGTCACCACAACAGTGTCTCTGGAACACAACAATCACCACAACAGTGTCTCTGGAACACAACAATCACCACAACAGTGCCTCTGGAACACAACAGTCACCACAACAGTGTCTCTGGAACACAACAATCACCACAACAGTGTCTCTGGAACACAACAATCACCACAACAGTGCCTCTGGAACACAACAGTCACCACAACAGTGTCTCTGGAACACAACAATCACCACAACAGTGCCTCTGGAACACAACAGTCACCACAACAGTGTCTCTGGAACACAACAATCACCACAACAGTGCCTCTGGAACACAACAGTCACCACAACAGTGCCTCTGGAACACAACAGTCACCACAACAGTGTCTCTGGAACACAACAATCACCACAACAGTGCCTCTGGAACACAACAGTCACCACAACAGTGTCTCTGGAACACAACAATCACCACAACAGTGCCTCTGGAACACAACAGTCACCACAACAGTGTCTCTGGAACACAACAATCACCACAACAGTGCCTCTGGAACACAACAGTCACCACAACAGTGCCTCTGGAACACAACAGTCACCACAACAGTGTCTCTGGAACACAACAATCACCACAACAGTGCCTCTGGAACACAACAGTCACCACAACAGTGTCTCTGGAACACAACAGTCACCACAACAGTGTCTCTGGAACACAACAATCACCACAACAGTGTCTCTGGAACACAACAATCACCACAACAGTGCCTCTGGAACACAACAGTCACCACAACAGTGTCTCTGGAACACAACAATCACCACAACAGTGTCTCTGGAACACAACAATCACCACAACAGTGCCTCTGGAACACAACAGTCACCACAACAGTGTCTCTGGAACACAACAATCACCACAACAGTGCCTCTGGAACACAACAGTCACCACAACAGTGTCTCTGGAACACAACAATCACCACAACAGTGCCTCTGGAACACAACAGTCACCACAACAGTGCCTCTGGAACACAACAGTCACCACAACAGTGTCTCTGGAACACAACAGTCACCACAACAGTGCCTCTGGAACACAACAGTCACCACAACAGTGTCTCTGGTACACAACAGTCACCACAACAGTGTCTCTGGTACACAACAGTCACCACAACAGTGCCTCTGGAACACAACAGTCACCACAACAGTGTCTCTGGTACACAACAGTCACCACAACAGTGTCTCTGGTACACAACAGTCACCACAACAGTGCCTCTGGAACACAACAGTCACCACAACAGTGGGTCTGGAACACAACAGTCACCACAACAGTGCATCTGAAACACAACAGTCACCACAACAGTGCCTCTGGAACACAACAGTCACCACAACAGTGTCTCTGGAACACAACAGTCACCACAACAGTGTCTCTGGAACACAACAGTCACCACAACAGTGCCTCTGGAACACAACAGTCACCACAACAGTGTCTCTGGTACACAACAGTCACCACAACAGTGCCTCTGGAACACAACAATCACCACTATAGATTTAAGTAACTTACGCTCAGGTGATCGATAATGAAATCATCAAAGCATGACGTGGAGCTGGACGAGGGGCGAGTGTTACTCTCTCTCTCTCTCTCTCTCTCTCTCTCTCTCTCTCTCTCTCTCTCTCTCTCTCTCTCTCTCTCTCTCTCTCTCTCTCTCTCTCTCTCTCTCTCTCTCTCTCTCTCTCTCTCTCTCTCTCTCTCTCTCTCTCTCTCTCTCTCTCTCTCTCTCTCTCTCTCTCTCTCTCTCCAACTTACCTTCAAGAGACAACACAAACAGCCCAGAAAGGACAGCCTAGTCGAGGAACCAAGAGCTGAGACCATGCTCAGCGCTGCAATGTCAGATAAGGGCAAAGCCCGCCTCAGAGCAGTGGATGCTCCCCATGCAGAGGACTTTTAGTAGTACCTATGTCTCCAAGGCACAATTCACACTGCATATAAGTGTGTTTGCAACAGGGGTGATAGTAGACCGATATGGACTGCGCTGCGGGAGCTCCTAGGCCTGGCATGTAAGACACAACGAGATTAATGACATCATCAAGAGGAGCCTTGCCTCAGATAAGTGCCCAGCAGAGAGAGAACCTCGACGCATCCTAAAACCGGGACGATCCCGCACTTCACCTAGATGACATCACAATATACCCCTTGAAGAGGAGCAAAGAGCTGGAATGCGTCTACACACCTATGTACACTTGCGTACTGATTAGGCAGCTGGCTCAGCCAACCATGAGGAAAGCAGAAAAATCAAACAAGTACGGGCAGCTGTAAAGTCAGTTCAGCTTTGTTTCCAAAGCATCCGAGATGCTCTGCCCCTACAGGGGGGGGGGGGGGGGGAGTAGGAGTACCTTAGGCTTTCTCAAAGAGCTGAGTACAAGGTTTGTTGACACCCCCCCCCCCCCCCCCCAGAGACCCTACAACTGCCAGTTTTAACGTAACCGCAAGATAACCGCAACGTCACTGCAAGATAAACGCAACGTAACCGCAAGATAACCGCAAGGTAACCGCAAGATAACCGCAAGATAAGTGCAAGGTAACCGCAAGGTAACCACAAGATAACCGCAAGGTAACCTCAAGATAACTGCAAGGTAACCTCAAGATAACTGCAAGGTAACCTCAAGATAACTGCAAGATAACCGCAAGGTAACCACAAGGTAACCACAAGGTAACCGCAAGATAACCGCAAGATAACCGCAAGGCACAGTAACACACACACACATGTACTCCGCCGCCAGGAAACACACACATATGTCGCTAACTCCAGAAGGTAAACATGACCTCCACTCCCAAGGTATATGTGTCTTCCTCCACCGCAGACACATGTGAGCCAATAGAGATACATGTGGCTAAACTTACAATGATTAAAACGTCAGAGTTTATGATACATTTCAACGGCAGTACCACCAATGATGAAAGTTGTTTGCTGGGTAAATATCTACATATATACACAAGCCACATTAACGCCATATATGAGAAAATGGGTTCAGTATGATCACAGGTTTAGTATCTTTTGGCATGTCATGGTCCAGGGGGTGTATGTAAGGTGCAGTTGGGAGAGTACCTAGAACGCTGGTACAATCCCCGCCCTCCTCCAGTTATTTCTCCCAATGCCTACATTGTTATTTGATCTGTTCAAGTGACGAACGCACATTAATATCAAGTCTTGAGAGATGTATTGCCAAGCTAAAACGCTATATACTCAGATTAGTGTAGTTATCCCAAGCGTCAGCAGCAATCTCCTCGTTTTCTATGGATCGATCGTTCAGGCTAAGTGGTAAGGCTAGCAATCTGTATTTTGTACGTTGCGGCTGATCCATCCAATGGTTGGTGCCAAGAGATAGGCCGCGTTGCTTCACACAACAAAATACAAATATAACATTGAAAATATTGACAGACGTTAATAATAATAATGTTTATTTAGGGAAAAGTATTTACATAGAAACTTTAAATTTACATATAAAAGAAAACGAGATACAATAAGAATGTTTGATTTTTAGGTAGAACTACTATATTCTCTGCTTAACGCACTAAATACCAATTTAAGCGTTTCGAACTCACACCTGAGAGGCTGCGATACTACCATCCTATCATATCCACTGAACCACAGGGCGTGGTTATTAATAACCACACCAGGGCTAGTAGGTGTTATAATGATCCGCAAGGCCATGGGGGACATCACAACGGCTGCAGAACGTTGTATCAATATTTCCACTTTGACATTCACGCTATTGTGAAATTAAGTTTGTATCGACAGGGACGAGAGGAGGACACGTGTCACCGCCACCACAACACAAGTATCACCCAGTATTAGGAGTGTGTGTGTGTGTGTATATATATATATATATATATATATATATATATATATATATATATATATATATATATATATATATATATATATATATATATATATATATATTTATGCAAACAAGCCTGAATGGTCCCCAGGACTATATGCGATTGAAAACTCACACCCCAGAAGTGACTCGAACCCATACTCCCAGGAGCAACGCAACTGGTAACTACAGGACGCCTTAATCCGCTTGATCATCACGACCGGACAAAAGGAAGTGATAGCCGAAGCTATTTGAATCACTTCCCCGCCGGCACTCGGATGGTAAGATTGCCCAAGATTACCATCCGAGTGCCGGCGGGGAAGTGGTTCAAATAGCTTCGGCTATCACTTCCTTATGTCCGGTCGTGATGGTCAAGCGGATTAAAGCGTCCTGTAGTTACCAGTTGCATTGCTCCTGGGAGTATGGGTTCGAGTCACTTCTGGGGTATGAGTTTTCAGTCATATATATATATATATATATATATATATATATATATATATATATATATATATATATATATATATATATATAATATACTAGGGGAGAAGTACTAGTGGTGTAAATCTATTCCCATTCTTCCACTGATCATTTCCCCCGTCATCATACGCAGCTGCTCTTTGTGTAACATTCCTCCCACTGCCCATCGTGGCGTAGTTTATATGAAGACATTCATCCGGCTAATGTAGGGGGCGCGAGTATCTATTTTCACAGCCGGATAATACATAATTCCCACTTACATGTTTACACAAATGTTCTCCGAACAGTTCTGGCCATTGCAACACACACACATATACATCTGGTTGCTTGTAGCAGGATGATCTCATCTGCACCCAGCAATTGCAAGGCGAACATGAGACAATGTAAGAACGCCCAGAGCCCTCTTATAGGACCATAGAAGCCCCCAGCGTCCTTAACAACCGCAAATCTTTTAAAAACACATATTTCAATACCAACAAATGCACCTATATATCTATATACGCCCACGAGGGCTGGATAGCGACGTCCTCAATCCTCTCCTTCAGGGGGGCGTTATATAAGACCATGAACTGTGGAAATTTTCAAACATGTGGAAAAACATACGAGGCCTCATGGCGTTTAAAGAGGATTAAAGTTGAAGAGCTGACAGGAACGAAGCGACTGTGCGATCCTGTTTAAAGTTGCAGACCCAAAACCCTCCATGAAATTATAATTGTCAGGGAAATTTAGCTTTCAGTGTCGCGTGGAGTGATGGTTGAGCATCATCCTGGTGTGTGATGTGTTCCTGGTGTGTGGTGTGTTCCTGGTGTGTGATGTGTCCCTGGTGTGTGGTGTGTTCCTGGTGTGTGGTGTGTTCCTGGTGTGTGGTGTGTTCCTGGTGTGTGGTGTGTTCCGGGTGTGTGGTGTGTTCCTGGTGTGTGATGTGTTCCTGGTGTGTGGTGTGTTCCTGGTGTGTGGTGTGTTCCTGGTGTGTGGTGTGTTCCTGGTGTGTGATGTGTTCCTGGTGTATGGTGTGTCCCTGGTGTGTGGTGTGTCCCTGGTGTGTGGTGTGTTCCTGGTGTGTGGTGTGTTCCTGGTGTGTGGTGTGTTCCTGGTGTGTGGTGTGTTCCTGGTGTGTGGTGTGTTCCTGGTGTGTGGTGTGTTCCTGGTGTGTGATGTGTTCCTGGTGTGTGGTGTGTTCCTGGTGTGTGATGTGTTCCTGGTGTGTGATGTGTTCCTGGTGTGTGGTGTGTTCCTGGTGTGTGGTGTGTTCCTGGTGTGTGGTGTGTTCCTGGTGTGTGATGTGTTCCTGGTGTGTGATGTGTTCCTGGTGTGTGATGTGTTCCTGGTGTGTGATGTGTTCCTGGTGTGTGGTGTGTTCCTGGTGTGTGATGTGTTCCTGGTGTGTGATGTGTTCCTGGTGTGTGGTGTGTTCCTGGTGTGTGATGTGTTCCTGGTGTGTGGTGTGTTCCTGGTGTGTGATGTGTTCCTGGTGTGTGATGTGTTCCGGTGTGTGGTGTGTTCCTGGTGTGTGGTGTGTCCCTGGTGTGTGGTGTGTTCCTGTTGTAGCCCGACAGTGGTGTTCCTGTTGTAGCCTGACAGTGATGTCCCTGTTGTAGCCTGACAGTGGTGTCCCTGTTGTAGCCCGACAGTGGTGTTCCTGTTGTAGCCTGACAGTGGTGTTCCTGTTGTAGCCTGACAGTGGTGTTCCTGTTATAGCCTGACAGTGGTGTTCCTGTTGTAGCCTGACAGTGGTGTTCCTGTTGTAGCCTAACAGTGGTGTTCCTGTTGTAGCCTGACAGTGCTATCCCTGTTGTAGCCTAACAGTGATATCCCTGTTGTAGCCTAACAGTGATATCCCTGATATAAGCTAACAGACACACTAAAAACCTCACCTAAACCCCCACTACTCAACACTACCCACACAATACAAATATTACAACACTTCCAAATGCGTACAAATATGAACCTACTAGTTGTCTATCGAGTTGATATCCTAATTTACATCTCAGAACTCTAGGTCTACCAAACGTAGGCCTACTTAGAGTGCCTCTGAATGTCAAAATCGTGTGATATTTAATAATCCAAATCGTTTACGAAATGTCCCATTTTCACCTACTCGAGTGGGCATGCGCGGGTCAGCTTCTCTTTGCCAACATTTGCATGTCAACTGCTTAGTTCGAGTCCAGGGTCCGGATGTGAGGTAATATATTGGACCCCTCGTTCGATGTTGTCTAGGGTTGGGTGGGGTGGTTGTCTAGGGCTGGGTGGGGTGGTTGTCTAGGGCTGGGTGGGGTGGTTGTCTAGGGTTGGGTGGGGTGATTGTTTAGGGCTGGGTGGGGTGGTTGTCTAGGGCTGGGTGGGGTGGTTGTCTAGGGCTGGGTGGGGTGGTTGTCTAGGGTTGGGTGGGGTGATTGTTTAGGGCTGGGTGTAGTGATTGTGAAGCACTGAGTGTATTGACTGTATGGAACTTGGTGTAGTGATTGTGAAGAGCTTGGTGTAATGATTGTGAAGAGCTTGGTGTAATGATTGTGAAGAGCTTGGTGTAATGATTGTGAAGAGGCTGGTGTAGTGATTGTGAAGAGCTTGGTGTAATGATTGTGAAGAGGCTGGTGTAATGATTGTGAAGCGCTTGGTGTAGTGATTGTGAAGAGCTCATTGTAGTGATTGTTAAAAGCTTTGTGTTTTAATTGTGTTGAAATGCAGCTTTGGGTGTAGTCGTTGCGTCGACACGGATAATGCAATTAGGTTGAGCTAACTTTGGTGCTCGTGTAGAACAAATAAGAAAATATATTTGTTGGGGGAAGTTAACAAAGAATTGAAGTTATTGTTGTTGTTTTTTTTAAGAAAACAAAACACGTTTATTTCAATAGCTCGCAAACGAGCCGCTGTAGGTGGCTAGCAATTAGCATACGAAGGGTCGTGCTCTGGTGCTTCTTGACAGGGTGCAAACCCGTCCTCAGAGCAAGTCCATTCCATCCAGCGGTCGACCCCAAAGACGCATTCGTCAATGTTAATTTTTCTCAAATATAGATTATTATTGTTATATATATATATATATATATATATATATATATATATATATATATATATATATATCGTACCTAGTAGCCAGAATATACTTCTCGGCCTACTATGCAAGGCCCGATTTGCCTAATAGGCCGAGTGATTTTCTTTATTTCCAATAAATTGTTTCCAATTAGTTTATTATAATATTATTATGATATTATATTAAGAACATAAATTATTGACTTAGTTGTGTGTTATGAATTGATGTAATGTGTATAGGGTACTAGATGGGGGGGCGGGGTTGCCCCTACCTTGCTGGTATCGAACTGGGGTCCAGGTCTCTTCCCCAGCCCATTCACACACGCCAACCTCCCCCTTCCCTTTGTTTACACACTCCCCCCTCTCCCCCTTCTCTCTTAAACCACCCCCCCCCCCTCCCCTTTCCCAGTCTGCTTGTAAGCACTGCTGTCTGCGGCATCTTCACTGTCAGCAGAGAAGGCACTGTGATATTCTCGTCACTGCATGACACCCAGCAGTCAAACATCGCCGTCTGTGACGTCACCAGTGACGTCAGTGACGTGATGCACCAGTGACATCAGTGGCGTGACGTCACCAGTAACATCAGTGACGTGACGTCACCAGTATCAGTGACAATCAGAGCACTTTCGTCTATCAGCACCAGTCATTTCAGTGTAGGAGGAACAGTGAAGTACGTGGAACTGTGAAATACACTCTCCCCGTGAAGTACACAGTACACTGTACACAGTAAGCGACCCACTGTACACAGTACCTCAATAGAATTAAAACACGCTTGCGGAACTGAGCAAGAAACTGGATTCTTAAATCCCTTCCCAGGACACAGAAAATAATGTGAAGAGAGAGAGAGAGAGAGAGAGAGAGAGAGAGAGAGAGAGAGAGAGAGAGAGAGAGAGAGAGAGAGAGAGAGAGAGAGAGAGAGAGAGAGAGAGAGAGAGAGAGAGAGAGAGAGAGAGAGAGAGAGAGAGAGAGAGAGAGAGAGAGAGAGAGAGAAGGACAGCACAGAAACCCATTAGACAGAACCAAAA
>NC_091203.1:25813668-26076168 GCF_040958095.1 Procambarus clarkii | reverse complement strand
TGTAGTGGGTGGTGGAATACAGTGTAGTGGGTGGTGGAATACAGTGTAGCGGGTGGTGGAATACAGTGTAGCGGGTGGTGGAATACAGTGTAGTGGGTGGTGGAATACAGTGTAGTGGGTGGTGGAATACAGTGTAGTGGGTGGTGGAATACAGTGTAGCGGGTGGTGGAATACAGTGTAGTGGGTGGTGGAATACAGTGTAGTGGGTGGTGGAATACAGTGTAGCGGGTGGTGGAATACAGTGTAGTGGGTGGTGGAATACAGTGTAGTGGGTGGTGGGATACAGTGTAGTGGGTGGTGGAATACAGTGTAGTGGGTGGAGGAATACAGTGTTGTGGGTGGGGGAATACAGTGTAGTGGGTGGTGGAATACAGTGTTGTGGGTGGTGGAATACAGTGTAGTGGGTGGTGGAATACAGTGTAGCGGGTGGTGGAATACAGTGTTGTGGGTGGTGGAATACAGTGTAGCGGGTGGTGGAATACAGTGTAGTGGGTGGTGGAATACAGTGTAGTGGGTGGTGGAATACAGTGTAGTGGGTGGTGGAATACAGTGTAGTGGGTGGTGGAATACAGTGTTGTGGGTGGTGGAATACAGTGTAGTGGGTGGTGGAATACAGTGTAGTGGGTGGTGGAATACAGTGTAGTGGGTGGTGGAATACAGTGTTGTGGGTGGTGGAATACAGTGTAGTGGGTGGTGGAATACAGTGTAGTGGGTGGTGAAATACAGTGTAGTGGGTGGTGGAATACAGTATAGTGGGTGGTGGAATACAGTGTTGTGGGTGGTGGAATACAGTGTAGTGGGTGGTGGAATACAGTGTAGTGGGTGGTGGAATACAGTGTAGTGGGTGGTGGAATACAGTGAAGTGGGGGGTACAGTGAGGCGACTTGTCGAGTACTATGAGCTAGGATATGGAGGTACAGTGAGGACAACTATGGGGGTACAGTGAGGACAACTGTGGGGGTACAGTGAGGACAACTGTGGCGGTACAGTGAGGACAACTGTGGGGGTACAGTGAGGACAACTGTGGCGGTACAGTGAGGACAACTGTGGGGGTACAGTGAGGACAACTGTGGGGGTACAGTGAGGACAACTGTGGGGGTACAGTGAGGACAACTGTGGAGTACAGTGAGGGACAACTGTGGAGTACAGTGAGGACAACTGTGGCTTACAGTGAGGATAACTGTGAACAACTTACGCGTATGGGCCTCGTGGTCGGCTATATCCGGAGGTGTAGGTGGGGCGGGGGCGGCCGCGGTCGGGGAGGTGGGGGCGACGCACCCCTTGCCCCCCACCTCCCTGGAGGAGGAGGAGACCTTCTTGACAAGGTAGCAGCGAGGCATGGCTGCGGCGTCGGCAGCCTGAGGGGAGGACTGCCGGCACGAGGCAGCGTGAGGGGCAGACATCTGAGGGGTCGTGGGGGGTGTAGAGGGGTCGTGGGGGGTGTAGAGGGGTCGTGGGGGTGTAGAGGGATCGTGGGGGGTTGTAGAGGGGTCGTGGAGGGTGTAGAGGGGTCGTGGGAGGTGTAGAGGGGTGGTGGAGGGTGTAGAGGGGTGGTGGAGGGTGTAGAGGGGTCGTGGAGGGTGTAGAGGGGTCGTGGGGGGTGTAGAGGGGTGGTGGAGGGTGTAGAGGGGTCGTGGAGAGTGTAGAGGGGTCGTGGAGGGTGTAGAGGGGTCGTGGGGGTGTAGAGGGGTCGTGGGGGGTGTAGAGGGGTCGTGGGGGGTGTAGAGGGGTCGTGGGAGGGTGTAGAGGGGTCGTGGAGGGTGTAGAGGGGTGGTGGAGGGGTGTAGAGGGGTGGTGGGGGGTGTAGAGGGGTGGTGGGGGGTGTAGAGGGGTGGTGGGGGGCGGCTTGAGGACACGTCAACACGCTGCTGGGGAGGGGAGAGTGGGGGAGGGATGAGGGGAGGAAGAGGGGAGAGGTTTTCTCTCACTCTCTCTCCTCTCACCAGGACTCGAACTCAACACCGATATGCAGCATATCCAACATGTTATCTAGCACTGAGTGTTGGGGTCACATGATCTATCCGGACACTACAGCAGCGGCTGACGGAGGCGCCGACGCGGGGCGCCTCGCATCTGGCATAGCAACAGTATTGTAGCTTTCTTCTTCGGCGGGGCTGTCCAGAGGGCCTCGTCAGGAGCGGGGTGCCCTCGGGCCAGGTGTGTCGTGCATGTTTGGTGGGGGTGAGGTGCCCGGCCACCACCCTGCAGGGGCCCCCAGCGGTCACCACCTCACTACCACCTGTTTCACTGGAAGCAACAATTGTCAGCAGCCGTCGAGGCCAGCCAGCATGGCTCCCCCCGTGTGACTGTGGTGTCTTCCTGTCGGCGTGGCTCCTGCCGGCGGTGGCAGCTCCCGACGCCGCCTAGCTGGCCCCTCCGCCGCCCCTTACGGCCGCCGCTACACCCACCACAACCGCGATCCTGGCCGTAGTTTCGCCCGCAGAAGTACGAGTCTGCTCCCCGGCCTTGTTCGCTCCGACATTACCACCACCACCTCCCTGTTCCGTGGACGGCGCAGGCGCCCCGGACGCCCCGTCCCACAATGATTCACACGTTCCAGATCCTAAGTCAGCCTGGAACACTTGCACAATTCATTGATATATTTATACCCTGGTCTTAGACGCTTCGCGGGTTTCTGTTGTCTCCCGCTAGCTTCTGCAGCTGGGATGTTTATGGAGAGGTACTCTTGTTTATTTTGAGGCGATCAGGAAGACGCTATGGAGTAAGCTAAGCGAAAGAGTTAATAGAATTTTCTTTGGATTTGGTTCCAAATCGCTAGTACAATAGAGACTCGTTCTGGAACGTAGCAGAGCTTATAGGACGGAAAGGAAGCCATGAAATTGTGTATTATTATTTTCTGACTGTAGGACGGACAGGCGGATGTATCGTTGCATATCATAGTATGCTACATTTTATAAATATGTCAGTTAAATGGTTTACTGTTTTAAAAAATGTGCTGACAGCGAGAGAGCAGAGTCATAGCTGTATATTCGAGGATCAATATTTGGGGAGCGCGTCACCTGTTTCTCTGAGCTGGCGCGTGAGCCTACAACACGAGAGACAGTTTAGCCACTCTTGCAAGTAACCCTGCTGTTACCCATTCATTCACAGCATTCACAAAATTACCATTCCAAAGCTTCTCATCTTTTCGAACGTTCTAAAACAATTATTTAAGCTATTCGAAATGCAAGTTTGTGTCATTTATATCCGCGAAAGATATTTGTGTATCAGAACTTGTTGGTAAAGTTGGTTTGGTAACTGTGACTCCGGACCCAAGGAAAACACTAGGTTGCCGAATGCCGCAGTAAAACTTCCCCTCCCCCCCCCCCCTTCAGATGCCACCAAACTTTTAAGATTCAAGCCTTTTTATACCTCTTATTCTCCCTGTTACTAACCCTACGAGGCTGCGAAATCAAGTCTTGACAGCACCGTAGGAGAAGGAAAAGAAATAAGCGACAATAGCCTAAACCCAAAGACATGAACATTACAACTTTAAAGAATCATTTGTGATTATTTTAAAAAACGGACTCTGTGACTTCCGACACGTGCTGTAACAAATACTCCCACTACTAAAAAACCCAAAACAAAAAAATACTCGTACTACTAGCCTAAAAATTTACAATTAATCGTTGTTCGTTATGGAAGAGAAGAAATTGTGGAAAGGGCTACAATTCTCCCTTCGACCAATATAATTGTTATACATGGCTAAGTCAGCGCTATAATGTATCCAGAGGTGTATTATTACTTAATTAAAGTGGTATTAATAGCATCTCTAATGGGGTTCGGTCCGCAAATGAATCTACGGCAGGAACACTTAACTGATTTTTGCACCCACGAAGCCAAGAATGTGAGAGCGAATGTTTTGTAAATGATTGTCACATGGGACAAGAACATTGTATGTGTGTGTGTGTGTTCTGCAACAAATTGTTCTTTTCCAAATTTCTGCAGTTTTTTTCTATTATATATCTTGTTTTTTGTGTTCCTTCTACATCTGTCGACATTCATTTTCTCTCTCTCTCTCTCTCTCTCTCTCTCTCTCTCTCTCTCTCTCTCTCTCTCTCTCTCTCTCTCTCTCTCTCTCTCTCTCTCTCTCTCTCTCTCTCTCTCTCTCTCTCTCTCTCTCTCTCTCTCTCTCTCTCTCTCTCTCTCTCTCTCTCTCTCTCTCTCTCTCTCTCCACTCTCTCTCTCTCTCTCTCTCTCGCGCTCTCTCTCTCTCTCTCTCTCTCTCTCTCTCTCTCTCTCTCTCTCTCTCTCTCGCTCTCGCTCTCTCTCTCTCTCTCTCTCTCTCTCTCTCTCTCTCTCTCTCTCTCTCTCTCTCTCTCTCCTCTCTCTCTCTCTCTCTCTCTCTCTCTCTCTCTCTCTCTCTCTCTCTCTCTCTCCTCTCGAGTTGCTATGAAAAACGTGTATTTTGACACAGGACCTCCAGGTGCTGGTAATCGTTCCATTATGATCCATCAGTTGGTGTAGAGTATGGTGCCTGACTGTGTGGGTGTAGAGTATGGTGCCTGACTGTGTGGGTGTAGAGTATGGTGCCTGACTGTGTGGGTGTAGAGTGTGATGCCTGACTGTGTGGGTGTAGAGTATGGTGCCTGACTGTGTGGGTGTAGAGTGTCGTGCCTGACTGTGGGTGTAGAGTGTGGTGCCTGACTGTGTGGGTGTAGAGTGTGATGCCTGACTGTGTGGGTGTAGAGTATGGTGCCTGACTGTGTGGGTGTAGAGTGTGGTGCCTGACTGTGTGGGTGTAGAGTGTGGTGCCTGACTGTGTGGGTGTAGAGTGTGGTGCCTGACTGTGTGGGTGTAGAGTGTGATGCCTGACTGTGTGGGTGTAGAGTATGGTGCCTGACTGTGTGGGTGTAGAGTGTCGTGCCTGACTGTGTGGGTGTAGAGTGTCGTGCCTGACTGTGTGGGTGTAGAGTGTGGTGCCTGACTGTGTGGGTGTAGAGTGTGGTGCCTGACTGTGTGGGTGTAGAGTATGGTGCCTGACTGTGTGGGTGTAGAGTGTGGTGCCTGACTGTGTGGGTGTAGAGTGTGGTGCCTGACTGTGGGTGTAGAGTGTGGTGCCTGACTGTGTGGGTGTAGAGTGTGGTGCCTGACTGTGGGTGTAGAGTGTGGTGCCTGACTGTGTGGGTGTAGAGTGTGGTGCATTTGTCCTGAGGATTTGTTTCAAGTTGAACATTTTAAAAACAACAGTCTTTACATTTACGACTTCGGCGGGTAGGCGGTTCCGTGGGTTTATAACCCTGTGGGTTTGAAACCATTGGTCCTTGTTTGTGTTACATCTGATCTTTTTAAGACGTGTTAAGACGGATCAACATCTTCCATATTGTTAAATATTTTTGAACGCTTCGATGAGATCAGCCTTATCATGTCCGGTTTGTAGTGTTGTGGTCACTGTGGCCGTCAAGCTGTCCTTCTTCTTGAGAGGTTATCTTGAGATGATTTCGGGGCTTTAGTGTCCCCGCGGCCCGGTCCTCGACCAGGCCTCCACCCCCAGGAAGCAGCCCGTGACAGCTGACTAACACCCAGGTACCTATTTTACTGCTAGGTAACAGGGGGCATAGGGTGAAAGAAACTCTGCCCATTGTTTCTCGCCGGCACCCAGGATCGAACCCAGGACCACAGGATCACAAGTCCAGCGTGCTGTCCGCTCGGCCGACCGGCTCCCTGGTCCTGGTATAAGAGTTGACTTAATTCTGGAATTATTTTTATTGCCTGGTGTTGAATTTTCTCCAGTGAATCTACGTCTTACTGAAGATCAGGGGCCAGATTCACGAAGCAGTTACTCAAGTACTTACGAACCTGGGGCCAGATTCACGAAGCAGTTACGCAAGTACTTACGAACCTGGGGCCAGATTCACGAAGCAGTTACTCAAGTACTTACGAACCTGGGGCCAGATTCACGAAGCAGTTACGCAAGTACTTACGAACCTGGGGCCAGATTCACGAAGCAGTTACTCAAGTACTTACGAACCTGGGGCCAGATTCACGAAGCAGTTACGCAAGTACTTACGAACCTGGGGCCAGATTCACGAAGCAGTTACTCAAGTACTTACGAACCTGGGGCCAGATTCACGAAGCAGTTACGCAAGTACTTACGAACCTGGGGCCAGATTCACGAAGCAGTTACTCAAGTACTTACGAACCTGGGGCCAGATTCACGAAGCAGCTACTCAAGTACTTACGAACCTGGGGCCAGATTCACGAAGCAGTTACTCAAGTACTTACGAACCTGGGGCCAGATTCACGAAGCAGTTACTCAAGTACTTACGAGCCTGGGGCCAGATTCACGAAGCAGTTACGCAAGCACTTACGAACGTGTACATCTTTCCTCAATCTTTGACGGCTTTGGTTACATTTATTAAACAGTTTACAAGCATGAAAACTTGCCAATCAACTGTTGTTATTGTTATAAACAGCCTCCTGGTGCTTCGGAGCTCATTAACTGTTTAATTATTGTAAACAAAGCCGCCAAATTAAGAAAAGATGTACAGGTTTGTAAGTGTTCGCGTAACTGCTTCGTGAATCTGGTCCCTAGTCATCATGCCTGGAGGCAATAATCCACGTAGGAGTTCACCGGAGACCTATATAGGCTCCCGGACGCAAGTTCGAATCCTCGTCACGGCCCTTGTGGATTTGTTCGGAGACTTATACAATTCAATGACTACCTGCTTTTCCTTAAAGGTAAAGGTACGCTTCATTATTCCCATGATTTGATTAGCTTTTTGGGGGAAGCTGCCGCTCCCAAATGTTGTGCAAGTTTCAGTGATTGATGGAGTCTGACTCCAAGGTCCTTTTCGTCATCAATGTGCTGTAAGGTAATGCTGTTGATGGTAGTTGTGGCGTGGGATGTTATGCCCCACATGCAAGGTCTTGCTTTTAGTGATATTAAAAAGCATTTGCCAGTCTTCTGACCATTTGTAGAATTTGTTTTTTTGAGATATATAGAAGAGTTGTTACATTCTTGTAGAGCCACTAGTACGCGTAGCGTTTCGGGCAGGTCCCTGGAATACGATCCCCGCCGCGAAGAATCGTTGTTACAACCAAGTACACATTTTACTGTTGAGTTAAACAGAGGCTACAGTTAAGGATTTGCGCCCAGTCAATCCTCCTCCCCGGCCAGGATACGAACCCATGTCAAAGCTCTCGCGGAACGCCAGGCGAGTGTCTTACCACTGCACCACGGAGACTGAGTTCGTGTAGATGTCTTTGTAAGGCCTCAAAATCATTCTCATTTCCCACTTTACTATAAATCTTAGTGTCATCTGGAAATTTGATGATGTGGTTTGTAATATTCTCCACTGTGTCATTGATGTATATAACAGTCTCCGTGGTGCAGTGGTAAGACACTCGCCTGGCGTTCCGCGAGCGCTATGTCATGGGTTCGTATCCTGGCCGGGGAGGATTTACTGGGCGCAAATCCTTAATTGTAGCCTCTGTTTAACGCAACAGTAAAATGTGTACTTGGTTGTAACAACGATTCTTCGCGGCGGGGATCGTATTCCAGGGACCTGCCCGAAACGCTACGCGTACTAGTGGCTCTACAACCATGTAACAACTCTTCTATATATCTCAAAAATATGTGTACTCATCTAGTTGTGCTTGCGGGGGTTGAGCTCTGGCTCTTTGGTCCCGCCTCTCAACCGTCAATCAACTGGTGTACAGGTTCCTGAGCCTATTAGGCTCTATCATATCTACACTTGAAACTGTGTATGGAGTCAGCCTCCACCACATCACTGCCTAATGCATTCCACTTGTTAACTACTCTGGCATTGATAAAGTTCTTTCTAACGTCCCTGTGGCTCATTTGGGTACTCAGTCTCTACCTGTGTCCCCTTGTTCGCGTACCACCCGTGTTAAAAAGTTTATCCTTATCTACCCTGTCAATTCCTCTGAGAATTTTGTAGGTTGTGAACATGTCTCCCCTTACTCTTCTGTCTTCCAGTGTCGTAAGGTGCATTTCCCGCAGCCTTTCCTCGTAACTCATGCCTCTTAGTTCTGGGACTAGTCTAGTGGCATACCTTTGGACTTTTTCCAGCTTCGTCTTGTGCTTGACAAGGTACGGGCTCCATGCTGGGGCCGCATACTCCAGGATTGGTCTTACATATGTGGTGTACAAGATTCTGAATGATTCCTTACACAGATTCCTGAACGCTGTTCAGGAACCTGTGTAACCCGCCTCTCACTACAGTATTTGAACTTTTGTGCAACCACTTTATTATTTGAGTTTATGCTTTTAACTTTTGCTCTAATATTAGTTTTCTATAAAGGTCCATCGAGTCACAGAACACCGAGCGTATTCCTAAGGCAGACTTAAGAATTGTACAAAACTTTCATGCATAATTCGCTACATACATACATACATACATATATATATATATACGATATATAAATACATATACTAATATCACGCTTCCTCCCCACCATGGTCGAACTACTCACCCTCCCTAGGATACACCCCGAAAGATCCCAGGTACCTATTTACTGCTTGGTGAACAGAAGTATTAGGTTAAAAGGATGGATGCCAAACCATTTGTCCCACCCGGCATTCGAACCCAGGATCCCAGACTGTGAGTTGAGAAAGAAGCCCTCTGTTCTACGAGATCCTACATTAGGTCCTGCGCCGTTCGTCTTAGGGATATAGGTCACATTGTCGAAGACGGTTGCACTGTGACTCAAGTGTAACAGCTACACTAGAAACAATGTAGTAGCTTCTTAAAAGGCCCAGGGATTCCACGAAATACCAATGAGAGCCAATATGCAGGCGATGAGTCACAATAACGTGGCTAAAGTATGTTGACCAGACCACACACTAGAAGGTGAAGGGACGACGACGTTTCGGTCCGTCCTGGACCATTCTCAAGTCGGTTGTGACTTGAGAATGGTCCAGGACGGACCATTGACTTGAGAATGGTCCAGGACGGACCGAAACGTCGTCGTCCCTTCACCTTCTAGTGTGTGGTCTGGTCATCGATGAGATCCAAGTTTCCTATCAACTATCTTACGAGCAGCCAGGATCAAGACACAGGTGGACGGGGACATGAGGCCGCCAAAATCACAGCATCGACTTCACGACTGAAGATCACATTCACTCCAACAAATCTACCACTTACGGATTATTCATGCCCGTGCCACCTCTTGGCTAGCTTAGTCTTCAATCACTTCAATCACAGCATCGGCAGTCACACGGAAGGCAGCAACAGCAACACCCCGGACTTACCACCAGGGAGGGTAGGGGCTTGCATGGTAGCCTGGTGGATAGCGCGCAGGACTCGTAATTCTGTGGCGCGGGTTCGATTCCCGCACGAGGCAGAAACAAATGGGCATAGTTTCTTTTACCTTGATGCCCCTGTTACCTAGCAGTAAATAGGTACCTGGGTGTTAGTCAGCTGTCACGGGCTGCTTCCTGGGGGGGGTGGAAAAAAAATAGTTAGTAAACAGTTGATTGACAGTTGAGAGGCGGGCCGAAAGAGCAAAGCTCAACCCCCGCAAACACAACTAGGTGAATACCATCTAGGTGAATACTTCTAGACCTCACCATCATCATCACCATCATCTTACGACTCGTTCTGTCACGACTCTGTCGCACCATTCAAACAGAATGGATTCATTAGTAACAACGTCAGGAATTTAAATTGCTTCAAACACAAAAGCCAGAAGCCTAGTGAATAACTTTGGTGTATTATGTACATATGCGTAGGCTGAGAATCCCGACATCATTTGATTGATTGATGAAGATTAAGCCGCCCAAGAGGTGGCACGGGCATGAATAGCCCATAAGTGGTAGAGTTTTTCGGAGTGAATGTGATCTTCGGTCGTTAAAGATTGGCTGTGGGTGTAAGGATGAGAGTGGGTGTGAGGGTGAGATAGTGTGGGTGTGAGGGTGAGAGTGTGGGTGTGAGGGTGAGAGAGTGCGTGTGTAAGGGTGAGATAGTGTGAGGGTGAGATAGTGTGTGTGTGAGGGTGAGATAGTGCGTTTGTAATGGTGAGAGAGTGCATGTGTGATGGTGAGAGAGATGGTGCCACATTAACACGCTGCACTGTCGTTGCCATGACAATGAATTACCCGTAAGTGACTGAATCAATGTAAACAAACCCGCCAATGATAGTTGCAAGACGTCCAGCGTTCGTAATTGGAGGAATACACGCTTAATGACACCCTTGTAGTTAAGGCGACGTCGGTGAGCGAGGGGTCAAGCTCGGCCTTGTTGAGCGAATATATTATTCAGCAGGTGAAGGTGGTTGCTAACACAGCAGGTGTTCAAGTCAGAGTGTAGGCTGTCTCGCTCCCTGCTAGTCACCTCACCCTGTGTCCTCTCTTCACCCTGTGTCCTCTCTCCACCCTGTGTTCCTTCCCCACCCTGTGTTCCCTGGTTGTTAAAAATCGCCATCACTGCTCCTTGAAGCTGTGAGTTTGTTTCTCCTATCAAACCCAGAACTGACTAAGCTTCTCTGAAGGCGGCTTTAACGTGGATTAATTACGTGTTTAGGTGAAAATTGTTCATTTAAAGTTTGTGAATTAAAAATATTTAGCCTCTAGTTTGTCTAGATACGCTAGAAGACACCTCTAGAGCCCTCGACGTGCTCTATGGGGGTGATCAGTGCTATGGAATGTTTTCAATCTCTAGAAAAGCCTAATGAAGTATTGTAGGCATTCTAGAATCTTTAGTATCATTTAAAAATGTGTATAACTTCTAGTTAGTCCTGCAAGCTTCGTAGATCTAAGACTCTGTGATTATATTAGAAGCTTGATCATACTAGAATCTCTTTGTATCCTAGTTGTCTTAATATTTTGTATCCACCAGTAGCTCTATAAGCACTTTGATAATCTGTATCCACTTCATTCTCTGTAACCACTTGATATGCTGAAACGACTCTGTACTCTTAATCTATTTATTTATTTGTTTATTTATATACAAGACGGTACATTGGCTTTATTGAGAGTACATAGCATTGATGTTTTTTCATTCCTGTAAAGCCACTAACAAGCCTAGCATTTCCGTCAGGTCCTTAATCTAACACTTATTTTAAGTAGCTAATTTCTAGTAGAATTGCAGAAATCTTAACAGGTATGTTGTAAGAAAATCTGACAAAGATTAATAAATACATTAATAAAGTAAAATTAGAGATTTATCAACCGGTATATTGTAGCATAATTTTAGCATTATTTCAAGGTATAATGCAGTTAAATATGTTTTCAATGGAACAACCATGATATAAGGTGATGACAATGATTACAATGGTGAAGTTGTATGGCTTAGGTACATATATTGGGGGATTGGGTAGCACTAGATACAGTGTGAGTTTAAAGCATTTGGTAGGAAACTATGAGGATGAAATTAGGTACTGTTTGGTTTTATTTTTGAAGAAGGCAAAAGTTGGACAGCTTTTCAATTCCTTGGGGAGTGAGTTCTATAGACTAAGTCCCTTTATTTGCATAGAGTGTTTACACTGATTTAGTTTGACTCTGGGATATCAAAGATATGTTTATTTCTGGTGTGGTGATTATGGGTCATATTACATCTGTCTAGGGAGAGTTTCAGAACAGGATTTCCATTTAAGAACGGGGTTTTGTAAATGTATATGGCACTAGAGAATGTGTGGAGTGAGTTTATGTTTAGGGATTTAAGCAAGGGGCTGAATGTTGTCTGAAAGCAGAGTTTGTTATTGTTCTGATAGCAGATTTTTGCTGGGTGATAACGGGCATGAGATGGTTTGCAGAGGTTGAGCCCCATGCACAGATATCATATGTAAGATAGGAATAGATTAGCGCGTAGTATAGCGAGAGGAGAGCAGAGTTTGGAACATAATATCTGATTTTAGAGCGGTTTACCAACCGTTTTTGAGACTTTCTTGGGTATGTATTGTATGTGGGTGCTGAAGTTGAGTCTCTTGGCTAAGTATAAGCCAAGGAACTTTCGATCATTTTTAATGCTGATGTTAACATTGTCTTCTTTGTGCATATTGAAGCGTTCGTTCTGTAGCAGATGGTGGATGTGAAATGTGTTGGGTTGATAGGAGTGGCAGGCGTCGTCATTCCGGGCCTGGTGCTGCTCCTGGCCCTCAACCACCCTCACCCTCGCCTTACGAACTTCACCTACCAACTACAGGTATACACCTACCCTTTGTTACACGGGCTCGCCATAGCCCGTGCTGCCTGGAACGTTTTGTTCCGAGTAGCGAATCTTAAACAACAACCCTTTGTTAATATATTTTATTTATTTATTTATTGATATACCAGAAGGTACATTGGGTTTATGAGAGTACATGGCTTATTTTTTTGTAAGAAAATTTTTAAATCGTGCATTGGGAGTATATTTGTGTCATATAAGGGGGGTAGAAATAGCCTAAGCTACTCTATCCCTTTGAGATGTATTTATTGCTTATCTCAATAAACATACTTGAACTTGAACTTGTGTCATATAATATAATATTTACATGCTTATCGTCGTTAGATAACATGTCTCTCACGTAATGGGAATCAAATTAATGTGCAATTTCAATAGTAAATTAAATCATTGCACCAAGATACAAAAAGAAAATTATACATTTTAATCTCTACTTCTTTTTATGTCAATTAATAACACGTTTTAGATACATTGCTTCAAATATATATTAAATTTTCACAATTTTAGGTCCTTATCTCTTCTGAAGTTCAAACCACCTGGACTGGTTGGTATAGCGACGGCCTACACTCTTGCAGGTCGGCGTTCGATTCCCGACGGTCCAAGTGGTTGAACACCACTCCTCTCATGCGTCCTATAACAGTTCCTTGTCCTCATATCCCAGCTCCTTGTCCTTATATCCCAGGTCCTTGTCCTCATATCCCAGCTCCTTGTCCTCGTATCCCAGCTCCTTGTCTTCATATCCCAGCTCCTTGTCCTCCTATCCCAGCTTCTTGTCCTCGTATCCCAGCTCCTTGTCCTCGTATCCCAGCTCCTTGTCCTAGTATCCCAGCTCCTTGTCCTCGTATCCCAGCTCCTTGTTCTCATATCCTATCTCCTTGTCCTCGTATCCCAGCTCCTTGTCCTAGTATCCCAGCTCCTTGTCCTCGTATCCCAGCTCCTTGTCCTCGTATCCCAGCTCCTTGTCCTAGTATCCCAGCTCCTTGCCCTCATATCCCAGCTCCTTGTCCTCATATCCCATCTCCTTATCCTCGTATCCCATCCGAGTGCTATATGATTGTGCTGGTACTGTCTTCAGAACTTACCATCTCCGAAGATATGGATGCTGCGTAAGGAGATAAGCGGCCTCGAGAAGGACATCGCGGCCCTGCTCGCCAGGATGAAGAGGCTAGATGGTGAGTTACCGCGGACGGGGAAGGAGGTCGAGCTCCTGAAGAACCTTGTGTTGAGGGTCGAGATGCGCCAGCGAGAGAAGAAGATTCTTCAAGACATGTGTGGAGCTTTGGTCCCTTGTGTCGGGGATCTGGGGGCTGCTGGAACTACTACTCCTGCTACTGCTGATACTGCTGCTACTGGCTCCAGTAACGTTACGTTCCTGCCATGATCCGGTAGCTATGTCCGCCTTCTGTTGTGATATCGTGGGCATTCACAACCATCTGTTGTGATATCGTGGGCATTCTTCACCATTTGTTGTGATATCGTGGGCATGGTTCACCATCTGTTGTGATATCGTGGGCATACTTCACCATCTGTTGTGATATCGTGGGCATACTTCATCTGTTGTGATATCGTGGGCATACTTCACCATCTGTTGTGATATCGTGGGCATACTTCACCATCTGCCAGATTCTTGGCTTGCAATAAATGTATACTCAAGCAATCCTCTTGTATACTTGTAGCCTCGTTCCTGAGCTACAGCCAACGATATACTGGGTATATCATTGTTACTGGTATACTGGATATATCATTGTTACCCTGATATTGGGTATATCAATGTTACCTTATACTGGTTATATTAATTACCCTTATACTGATTTAACTTTCCGCAGAATGCAAGCCACAATAGTTGCCTAACTCCGCGGAACCAATTTTCTGCATTAGTTCAAACGGAACGTGCTCAGTCATTTCCACCTCGCCTGGGGATCGAACCTGGGATCACTGTTTTATCTTTATTGGATGGCAATGCGCTTCTACGCATGCGAGTACAGAACACAGGACATTTAAGCGGTGACATTAGGTTTAGGCAGCGTAGTGCGTGGAGGCGTCTCTACGCCCTCACACAACACCTGGGGCCAGATTCACGAAGCAGTTACGCAACCACTTACGAACCTGTACATCTTTTCTCAATCTTTGGCGGCTTTGTTTACAATGAGCTCCGAAGCACCAGAAGGCTGTTTATAACAATAATAACAGTTGATTGGCAAGTTTTCATGCTTGTAAACTGTTTAATAAATGTAACCAAAGCCGTCAAAGATTGAGAAAAGATGTACAGGTTCGTAAGTGTTTGCGTAAGTGCTTTCGTGAATCTGGCCCCAGTACATCTTTTCTCAATCTTTGGCGGCTTTGTTTACAATGAGCTCCGAAGCACCAGGAGGCTGTTTATAACAATAACAACAGTTGATTGGCATGTTTTCATGCTTGTAAACTGTTTAATAAATGTGACCAAAGCCGCCAAAGATTGAGGGAAGATGTATAGGTCGCGTATCTGCTTCGTGAATCTGGCTCCTGGTTCTCGCGTTCTGACAATCGTTTAGCGTTACCAGAAACGTGCGAACCTCAACATCTCGTCCAGTCTATCAAGGCCGATGCTTGGAAACTTCAATATTACGGTATTTATACTTTTCCGTAAATGCTTTCGGCATTCTTGACAGATTAGGCGATTTAGTTAATAGGAAAATGTAATGCATTGGTGAGAGCCTAAATTGTATATTGACAATGCTGATAGGGTGCTGGTCGGCCGAGCGGACAGCACACTGGACTTGTGATCCTGTGGTCCCGGGTTCGATCCCGGGCGCCGGCGAGAAACAATGGGCAGAGTTTCTTTCACCCTATGCCCCTGTTACCTAGCAGTAAATAGGTACCTGGGAGTTAGTCAGCTGTCACGGGCTGCTTCCTGGGGGTAGAGGCCTGGTCGAGGACTGGGCCGCGGGGACACTAAAGCCCCGAAATCATCTCAAGATAACGTCAATGTTATTGATTAAACCAAACATTATCCTGTACCTTGTGGTTCACGCGGCTCCTCATCTCGAGATAGACGTGACCTCAGTTCCTCCAGAATCATGTTTTGTTCACGAATCTGGCCGACCAGATCCTCGACTAACCTGTGGGTCTGCTCGGACATAACATTACAGCAGACTCTGCATGGGGAGTTGGTGCTGGTCAGGCTGCTGGAAGCACCGGAGTCCACATCCTGTATCTTATCCTGCTGGACTCTCTCAGTCACCCAGCCAACAGTGTAGCGCTTCCTTAATGCTGGAAACCACGACTCAATAGCAAGCAGCAGGTTGACCCGACTAGACAAATTTATAAGCTGGGCCTCATCCTTAGCCTTCTCCAACTCTCCCTGCGGAAGGTTAGTGACTAGATTGATCATTCCAATGACCATAACCGCCAGGAAACACAAGAGGAGAAGGTTGCTGATGGTCGGGTATGGCAAGGGACTCTCTGTGTTGCTGAAGTGGTCGTCGTAACTCAGATCTCCCAGCATCATGGTCAGGATCTTCATGATGGCCCGAGGGAAGTTATTGAAGGCATAGTTCCCTCTCATTAACATATGGAAGGCAAAGGTGAATGCCACCACTTGAAGAAACATGAGTCCAAATAGCTTTAGGATGGTTTTTAGGAAGTCGTTTAGAATGAAGAGGTAGACACCAAATTGGGGCATCATGCCCAGCAGGAGAATGAGTTCATACCATGCCAGCAGCACCGACACAACACCACAGCACCACTGCCAATCCTGAAAAGTATAAAAAACAAAAAAGTTACATTTCGCATATTTTGGAACAGATTTCAAGGGTGATAAAAAACAGCTTGTATTATATGCAGAACAAATAAATGAATCTTGGATCATTATAAAAATCATATACGAACTTAGTATTAATACTAATAACATTTTAATATCAGAAATTTATATTAATTTTGTCTTCATCGTCGGCATTAAGGCAGGCAGCTCTGTCAAGTGTGGTGAGGAAGCCTATTCCTGAGGAGAGAAGAAAAGCTCCACATATATATACGTACAGCGGGTTAAAAATATAATGATACCAGCGTACAATACTTCCATTCACACACTATCACATTCAGCACCATCATTAAACCCAGAACCACCACCAAACTGTCAAATCCCTCACATCGGCCATTACACAGCCTAGGTAAAAATTATCCCTCACCATTTGCTCTTAAAAGACAAGTAAATAATTCACTCCTAACAATTTGCTGCCACTAACCAATATTTACTAACACCTCAACCCGTCCTCTTAAACATAACGCCACTTTTCGCTGGTATGCGCGGCGCTATGTCCAAATTTGGACGTAATTTGAAATGAAATCGACTCACAAAAGTGACGTTCTGTTCCATTTTCTGTTACCTTGATATGTATATATATACATTCCACTCTACCACTCAACCACCATCTATTCATTCAACATGACCCTAATATAGTACATATATGTGTGCTATACTACGCCTAGGAATATTTAAGTTTGTTTTTTAGCTACATTTATATTAAAACAATGCCTTACTAGTCAGTATACTAGTATCTAAAAGCTAAGAACGTACGAATTCTGACTATTGACGATCGTCTCAATAGGTACTATCAAAACAGGTTTGGTTACCATACCACCATAGCAGAGCAAGGCAGTGTCTGGGATGCTCCCAGACGCAGGTTCGAATCCTCGTCACGGCCCTTGTGGATTTGTTTACCATAGCAGAGGCTTGCACTTAACCCTTAAACTGCGCTACATTTCACGCTTCACGTCTTCCAGCGACATTAGGATTGACATTCTATCAAGCCTAACACAAGATATGCTCAATACAGGTTGTTCATCTCTCACTACTTAATTAACACTCGAGGCATAAAAGAATTACCTTTTATTATATATTGACAAAAGTGCTCTTTTATAGGGCCTTTAAGGCACATTTCCTTGTTTATAAACTTTGCAACCAGGGCTTTCATTGTACCATCAACTTTTTAACAGATACTTTCATTGTACCACCATCTTTCTAACAAGGGCTTTCATTGTACCAGTAACTTTCTAAACAAAGTTTTCATTGTACCAGAGACTCTCTAACGAGGACTTCTATTGTACCATCAGCTTTTTAACAAAGACCTTCATTGTACCAGCAACTTTCTAACCGAGACTTTCACTGCTCTAAAATGCTGAATTTTATCTTTTGACTGTCACACTGTCATGGTGTGATGTCAGTGTACACACTGTAGCAGCATATATGTGTTGTCAGTAACTGGATCATAACAGAAAATGGGCAGACGGTAATTGGATCATAACAGAAAATGGGCAGACGGTAATTGGATCATAACAGAAAATGGGCAGACGGTAATTGGATCATAACAGAAAATGGGCAGACGGTAATTGGATAAAAACCAGAAAACGGGCAGACAGTAGCTGTATAAAAACAGAAAACGGGCAGACAGTAGCTGTATAAAAACAGAAAACGGACAGACAGTAGCTGAATAAAAACAGAAAACGGACAGACAGTAGCTGTATAAAAACAGAAAACGGACAGACAGCAGCTGTATAAAAGCAGAAAACGGGCAGACAGTAGCTGTATAAAAACAGAAAACGGGCCGACAGTAGCTGTATAAAAACAGAAAACGGGCCGACAGTAGCTGTATAAAAACAGAAAACGGACAGACAATAGCTGTATAAAAGCAGAAAACGGACAGACAGCAGCTGTATAAAAGCAGAAAACGGGCAGACAGTAGCTGTATAAATACAGAAAACGGGCAGACAGTAGCTGTATAAAAACAGAAAACGGGCAGACAGTAGCTGTATAAAACAGAAAACGGACAGACAGCAGCTGGATTAAAACAGAAAACGGGCAGGGTGGACTAAAGCAGAAAGCGACCTAGTAAGAACTGACCTCCCGTACCCCAGTGGCAGCGGTACACTCCGTCCAGTCCACGAGCAGTACCGTAGCCGTGACGTAGCACACCGCCTGTACCGTCTTCTCAGTCCGAAGATGCGTACCCCGCAGCTGCATAAACAATGACATCATTTAAATTAACAAGCACAGGATAGCGTAAATAATAGTCCAGGAGATAACAGCCAAGATATAACGGATAGACGATAGAACCAGTCTTATAGTGACTGGTTTTTCCCACAAAACCAGTCACTTGCCGGCCAGAAAATACGTGGTAGGCAGCAGGCATCACGTGAACATCGGAATGACCTCGTCAGGAGCTCAGTACTTCCTATAATCAATATATGTGAAGTATATATGTTGATCGCTGCATTCTCTCCATTTTCTGTGGAAATATTTCAGGGTCTCCGCGGGGGAGTGGGAATCACGGTATGCAGGGATGACTCAGTTAATTAGGGAATCATCATTTGTTATACACACTGATGTATAGGTATATACATATACACATATATAGGTATAGGTATACCACTCTTCTCTGTGTATATACACTGCGTCTACTTTAGTCCTGGATTAAAGTAGATTTGCTGATTGATTAATGAAGCATTAAGCCACCACAAGATGTTTTGTTATTGTTTTAGATCCAGCTACTCTGAACAAGTTTCAAGTAGCACGGGCTATGGTGAGCCCGACGTGGACGTTTCACATACACAAGAGGTGGCACGGGCATGATCTAGTAGCCCGTATGCAGACCAGACCACACACTAGAAATTGAAGAGACGACGACGTTTCGGTCCGTCCTGGACCATTCTCAAGTCGATTGTGATGAGGACAGGTAGTATCCCGTAGATGGTAGATGTTTGGAGTGAATGTGATCTTTGGAGTGTCTCTGGAGCCTGTCTTTAACCATCTATATTTGCTGTTTATGGTGGGGTGGATAACCCTCCAGAGGTTGACAAGACCAACACCATACCAGCGACAGCTGGAGCTGGGTTGATGTCCACTACGGGATCACCATAGCCCGTGCTGCTTGTTTAATAAATTTAGGGGGAATAGAAGGCTTTTTGTTCTTATAGACATTGAGTCTATTGTATAATTGACTTATTTGTTTTATAATTATCAACAAAGCCGAAAATATTCTCAAATAATAAATCTATATGAGAAAACTTATATATATATATATATATATATATATATATATATATATATATATATATATATATATATATATATATATATATATATATATATATATATATGCAGAATAACCACATATGAAAAATAGAAAATGCTTAACGCGTTTTCGGCTAATTCGCCTTCATCAGAGCAAAGTAGAATGTTTCTACTTTGCTCTGATGAAGGCGAATTAGCCGAAAACGCGTTAAGCATTTTCTATTTTTCATATGTGGTTATTCTGCATACTTGGATCAGTGTTTTTGTGATCATTGTTGCATATATATATATATATATATATATATATATATATATATATATATATATATATATATATATATATATATATATATATATATATATATATATATATATATATACTAGTTGATTTTATACCCGCATTAGGTCAGGTGATAATATAATGAAGGTGAAAAACATGGGGGGATACATAAGGGATAAATGTGAGGTGAAACATAGAGGCTGCAGAAGGCTTATTGGCCCATACGAGGCATCTCCTATCTAAACAAAGATTAATCCAGTGTAATTGGCCTGTTATGTTGGACATTGTCTTCTGTGTTGGCATCGATATGTTCTTGTCTTGTCCTTACTCTCATGGTGGGTAGAGTAAATAGTTCCGTGATTTGGGTGTTCATGGTAGGTCGCTCTATTCTTATGTGAATTGCCTCAAGAATTTGTAATCTTCTTGAATCTTGGGTTTTGTCTATTATGCAAGTATTCTTGTTCAACATTTCTCTTGTTAGAGTAATGTCATGGGCTTGTCTCATGTGATTCCTAGGGGCACCAGATTGAAGATGACATGTCAAACGCCTCGTCAGCTTGGTCGACGTCATACCTATGTACTTACATTGAAGCTTACATCCTTCGTGGGGGCAAGTGTACATGTATACAACGCTTGACTGCTGTAGAGGGTTCTCCGTCGGCTTCGGGCTGTTTTTGATAAGGAGTTCGGAAGTCTTCTTGGTTTTGTAGAATATTATCAGGTTTATGTTTTGGTTAGGAGTAGTGCTTTTTACTCCTTTACGGATTATTTCTTTCATTATTCTTTCCTCTTTTATATGTTCACTGTGCATGGTTGATTTGTAATATAATTTTATTGGAGGTGTTGTGGTTTCTGTTCTAGGTTCTGAATTATACCTATAATTCCTATATAATTCCTAATTATATAGGAATTATAATTCCTATTATAATAATTATAATAGGAATATAATTATATTATAATTAATTATAATTCCTAATTATACCTATAATACGAATAGACATATTCGTAATAGTAAAAGACTCAGATGAACTAATTGACCTAAAAAGACACCTAGAGAGAGAGTCAGTACTCCGATTTACACATGAAAATAGTGAAAATAACAGTCTGCCATTCTTGGATGTACCAATAACAAAAACAGGAACCTCTTTAAGCACCAACGTATATACCAAGCCCACCAACATAGGATTATGCCTGAACGGTAGAAGTGAGTGCCCCCAAAGATACAAAGCCAGTGTTCTCAATGCTTATATTCGTCGAGCGCTTACCCACTGCTCTGAATGGAGCAACGTGAGTAGAGAGTTTGACAGAGTAACTCAGGTATTGGTGAACAACGGATATAGCAACGCGGAAATAAACGCTGCTATAAGAAGACACTTGGACCGTTGGTATAATTCAGAACCTAGAACAGAAACCACAACACCCCCAATAAAATTATATTACAAATCAACCATGCACAGTGAACATATAAAAGAGGAAAGAATAATGAAAGAAATAATCCGTAAAGGAGTAAAAAGCACTACTCCTAACCAAAACATAAACCTGATAATATTCTACAAAACCAAGAAGACTTCCGAACTCCTTATCAAAAACAGCCCGAAGCCGACGGAGAACCCTCTACAGCAGTCAAGCGTTGTATACATGTACACTTGCCCCCACGAAGGATGTAACCTTCAATGTAAGTACATAGGTATGACGTCGACCAAGCTGACGAGGTGTTTGACATGTCATCTTCAATCTGGTGCCCCTAGGAATCACATGAGACAAGCCCATGACATTACTCTAACAAGAGAAATGTTGAACAAGAATACTTGCATAATAGACAAAACCCAAGATTCAAGAAGATTACAAATTCTTGAGGCAATTCACATAAGAATAGAGCGACCTACCATGAACACCCAAATCACGGAACTATTTACTCTACCCACCATGAGAGTAAGGACAAGACAAGAACATATCGATGCCAACACAGAAGACAATGTCCAACATAACAGGCCAATTACACTGGATTAATCTTTGTTTAGATAGGAGATGCCTCGTATGGGCCAATAAGCCTTCTGCAGCCTCTATGTTTCACCTCACATTTATCCCTTATGTATCCCCCCATGTTTTTCACCTTCAATATATATATATATATATATATATATATATATATATATATATATATATATATATATATATATATATATATATATATATATATATAACGTGGTTATTTTTCATATATTCACAATTTGGAAGATAACATTGTTGCCTCACGTGTTGCAGCTTGCATGCTTCTATGACCACTCTAAGAAGAAGGAGGAAGAGAGTGATGAGTCTGATGAGGCGGTGGGCAGCACTCTGTACCAGTACAGTCTCCTGTTGGACACCAGTGTGGGGTAATAATTAGTGTTAGGTTAGGTTAGGTTAGGTTAGGTTAGGTTAGGTTCGGTCTGCCCGAAACGCTGCGCGTACTAGTGGCTTTACAAGAATGTAATTGCTGTACTATCCAATGTATTCTCACAAACCCAATGTACCTTCTTGTATATATATAAATAAAATAAAATAAAATAAAAAAGGTTAGGTTAAGGTTAGGTTAGGGTTTAAGGTAGGTTATTTTTAATTAGGTAAAGTTAGGTTAGATTAGGGTTAAGTGAGGTTATGTTAGGTTAGGTTAAGGTTAGGTTAGGTTAAGGTTTAAATTAGGTTATTTTTAATTAGATAAAGTTAGGTTAGGTTAGGGTTAAGTGAGGTTATTTAAGGCTTAAAGTTAGATTAGGTTAAGGTTAGGTTACGTTAAATTACGTTAGATTAACACTAGAGTAGGGGTAGATTAAGGGTAAAATACATTATTACTACATTGGAGGAAAGAAGGAATAGGGCAAACATGATAACGACATACAAGATACTACGGGGGATTGACAGGTAGATGTAGAAACAATGTTCAAATTAAGGAACGGTAGAACGAGAGGACATAATGAGAAACTGGAAACACAGATGAGTTAAAGATATGTCAGAAAGAACTTTTGTCAGTCTAAGAGTCGTATATATAAATGGAACGGAGTTGATCAGGAAACTGACCCAGTCAGTTCGATACACAGTTTTCAATGTAAATATCATTAGAAAAAAAGAGTGAAAGAATGGCCACTATATTGAGCTAATGATAGTCGTAAAAACGAGGCTGACGAGGTTGTGTAACACACACACACACACACACACACACACACACACACACACACACACACACACACACACACACACACACACACACACGAGATCAGACTCCATACGCAGCTTCAAGTGTAGATATGATAGAGCCCAGTAGGCTCAGGAACCTGTACACCAGTTGATTGACGGTTGAGAGGCGGGACCAAAGAGTCTGAGCTCAACCCCCGCAAGCACGTGTGTATGTGTGTACTCACACATACACACACACACACTCTTCACCAACGTATATATATATATATATGCTGATTAATTACACATAATAGAATGAAAACCAATACGTCTCCATGTATGCGATTGAGAAGTAGGGAAACCTATTGTCACGACTTACCGGAACAGAAGTGGGAGAGGAGGTGGAGGGACAAGCAGAGGCCCCAAGATCAGCCGCCAGAACACGTCTCCCACGCAGGCACCCGCACACCATGTCCTGCGACACCTTCATCGCCTTCTCCACGTAGTCCCAGTCACTATCAAACACACCCTCACCATATTAATATCTTCCTGCAACTCTTTCCCGATATAACTGTGACAGTTAAGGCTATAATGGGAGGAAGCTGGGACAAAGAATGGGAAGACACCCATTAAATGGGAAAATATGGGATAGGATGAGGCTGTGGAGTGTAACCTTGGGATAGGTAACCTTGGCAAGCTGAGTCCCTCTATTCTTAAAGTATACTCGTCCCCACCGAGTATACTTAAAGTATTACTCGTCCCCACCAGTTGGTCAAGAGGACAGTGGTGCAGCCACAGAGGCAACATAGTAAGGTGACAAATGGAACACAGCCACATGACAGCTCGAACACTTACTAAAGTGACAGTAAGTGATACTTACTTCCTTACTATTCTAAGGAAAATTGGTAAAGTAGACCAAACAGTATTATTCAGTGCAACGAGCAATAAATTGCTGTGCAGTGCAATCGAGAAGGTGAACATAGAGGCTAGGCCATGTAAGTCACTGTGCTGACATAATAAAAAAAAATTAATGTAGTTATATACAAAAAATGACGATTCTCTCATACATAAAGCTGACGATGTAAGATCAGTGTTACGAGATTGTAACAAGGAATCCTTCGGAATACTGTACACTAAATACATAAGACCAATATTGGATTATGCAGCGACAGAATGATCACATATTATTAAACACAAAAACACTTGGGATAGTCTTGAGATTTTCCACCAGACAAGGAAGGTTTAGACAGGTCTAATTCACATCGATAGAGGACAGAAAACACAGAGAAGAGATGATCCAGGCCGTCACCGTGGCCACGGTGACGTACCAGGCCACGGTGACGTACCAGGCGACGGTGGAAGACGTACCAGGCGACGGTGACGTAGCCGGAGAGAGCCAGGACGAATGCTGCGGAGAGGAGGAGGAGACAGTAGAACACAGTAGCCACGTAGCGGTCCCACTTCTCTCTCATCAGCCGCTGACACAAGCGGTGCTTCAGCAGCTCCAGCTCCTGGCACCTGTCAGGCAAGACTCCACTTGTCATTTCTTGGCAGCTGTATCTACCATAGGTAGGCAGCTGTACCTACCATAGGTAGGCAGCTGTACCTACCATAGGTAGGCAGCTGTACCTACCATATCTAGACAGTTGTACCCGTCTGTCATATTTAGATAGTTGTACCCGTCTGTCATAGGTAGGTAGTTGTACCCGTCTGTCATATTTAGATAGATGCATCTGTGTTATTTCACATATATACTATACCCCGTAATCAAAAAAATTTTGTTGTAGTGCTACAATTAGTTCATTATTTAGACCGAAAATCGTATGTGTGTACAGAAGAGAACGTCTGTTTTTCTCTTTGTCCAAGGCTGAAGGTCAGACGCTCGGGGCTAGCCTCACACAACTGTTTAAGCTGACACATAGGTGGTCTGTGACTGGCATAGGCTGGTTAGGGGTTGTTGTGTTGATTTAGGGGCGACGACGATCATGGGATCGGATGCGCCCTGGCTGGTTAGGGGTCGGCCATATTGCAAGAAATGTCGTACGCGTGTGTGTATATGCCCCCCTGACATTATGTCAACACCCACGTACTCGACCATGATGTTGAGAGGGTGGTGTTGCCTCCAGTGATCTTCGTCAGGGGCCTTCATGAGGGCGTCTGGTCTCAGTGTCCCGTCATCACAGTATGGCAGCCTTCTGCGGTTCCCTTCCCCAGAGAGGTTTCCTGTCAAAGAAAACGGCCGTGACAATCATTTTTGACTTTAAAACTATTGTCGTTGTTATTAAATTTAAATCTATCCTCCATTTCTCTCTGAAAATTTAATATTACGATTTTTTTATTTTTTTTTTATTAACACATTAGGTACATCTGCATTAGTGCAGCTGCCCTAGACAATATGAAGTGGAGTACAGTGTGTCAAAAAAGCTAACTACGTGATGCTAAGAAATCCCCATCACACAGGATGGTTAGTCATACAGAGGCATGTGATAAGCGGTCTGCACTGGCAGACTCCGGATGCATTTTGAGGATATCATCAACACAAGAGTGAATAAGGTAGCAGTGGTAATACAAGTCCCCATCTCGCAGGATGGTTAGTCATACAGAGCCATGTGTTTAGTAGCCTGCACTGGCAAATTTTGGGTACACTGTGAGGATATCTTCAAGAACACGAGAGTGAATAAAGTAATTGCAAAGCTCCAGGTACCTCATGCCAACTGGTCTGAAAGGTCTAATAACTGGGCATTCAGTGATGTAGTGCGGGAGATCGTCCCGTAGTTCCTGCTCACAGAGTTTGCAACTGGAGTGCTCAGGATTGGGAGACCCGTCACCTGCAGCCACCTGCCACAGGTAACGGTAACCCAACCTGATCCTTGCAACCGCTGTGTCGCACAGTCTAGTGGACGTTTTGTGCTGTCCATAGATGTAGCTTTCAGGTCTGAACAAATCATAGCTTTTTATGTTTGGTTTGTATTGATCATGAACTGGGATTTATTAGCACTGTGTTACAGTTATTATTCACAATAGTGAATAAATGCTCGTATTATAGATAAGTGTATGATTCATTCAGCAGTTGTTTAAATAGTTACAGCCTAATATGACACACATATATTTAAAGCAGACTTGTCATACACAGCAGTTATTTGTATGAATACCATTATTCATATGTTATACATCGTTGCTAATACAAGCACCGTGTCAGCCAATTGACATGTCTTGTATTTATGTCATCAGGGTCATTTATATCAGAAACTCGTAACTTTGTAAGTGACACTCGCTTGAACATCACTTGAAGGACAATTGTTGTTTCAGTCATTGTAGCTCAGAGTTATGAGAGTGAGAGAACACATACACATACAATCTGAATGAACTTTAGGGACATTTAAAATATTTAAACTAAAATGGAGTTGAAAAGAAACAGAATGAACTTAGAAATCAACCGATAGAGGTAGACTCAGTACACAGATTCAAATATCAGAGCGTTTTAGTACCTCGTATTTTGTCCTTTATGGCAAATCGACAAATCGAGCTGTATACCCAGCCGCTCCTCCTAAGATTTCCCAACGTCAAGAAATTGTCGTACTAAAATTCCCGTATGCAACCCGTTCTCGCACTTGCTTATAGTCAATATTGGCTTATTTAATAAGTGCATATGTGACATACTAATTGATTGTGAATATTTTAGTTTACCTTGAAAAGCTTCATAGAAAACACCGACCTTACCTATCCTTCTTAGTATGTTAAGATAAGCATCTTATTGCTTCTTAATTACAATTATTACTTAACCTATACCGTTGATAGGTATAGGTTAAGTAATAATAATTGTAATAAATTATAATAATAATAATAATATTTGTAAATACGAAGCAATAAGATGCTTATCTTAACATACTAAGAAGGTTAGGTAAGGTCGGTGTTTTCTATGAAGCTTTTCAAGGTAAACTAAAATATTCACAATCAATTAGTATGTCACATATGCACTTATTAAATAAGCCATCCTAATCTCCCAGAGAACCCCAAAACAGAAAACGGTACAGTTCGTCAACTTCGCGAGCCGCTACCATATTTCTAGTACGACAATTTTAGGCTTTAGCTAGAGTATACGTCAAAATGCGACGTGTTCTATTAGGAGGACGGGTTGCACAGCTAACTGACTGTTGGAAACACAAGCTTAGACCCAGGTAACCCCTCTACCCTTCAAGCACAACACACAAATACATTCCTAAAGTGAGCTAAATCCTAGTGATGTTTATACACAAGCACAACACAGAAGCATTCCTAAAGTGAGCTAAATCCTAGTGATGTTTATACACAAGCACAACACAGAAGCATTCCTAAAGTGAGCTAAATCCTAGTGATGTTTATACACAAGCACAACACACAGAAACATGCCTAAAGTGAGCTAAATCCTAGTGATGTTTACACACTTACCTTCCAGACTGTAGTAGGTGTCATCAAGAAGGTAGAACACGAAGGTCTCTTGATCACCACCCACGCATTTGATGCACTTGTCCAGGACTACCTAAGCGCGGGGGATGATGTATCACTGAATGAGTATATAATCAGGTGTATGTAACATATTCCATGAAGCACTGTAACCTTCTTTTATCAGTTATTCCTTTTAGCATGTTGGTTTAGCTTTGGTTTTGCCTTTACATGTTAATGCAAATGTGTCAAATAACTGAAGGGATTTTGTAAGATGAAATGGAGCGAGTCTGGCAGACAGACAGTTAGACAGCCAGCCAGGTAAGCAGACAGCCAGTCAGGTAAGCAGACAGCCAGCCAGGTAAGCAGACAGCCAGCCAGGTAAGCAGACAGCCAGCCAGGTAAACAGACAGCCAGTCAGGTGAACAGACAGCCAGTCAGGTAAGCAGACAGCCAGTCAGGTAAACAGACTGCCAGTCAGGTAAACAGACAGCCAGTCAGGTAAAGACAGACAGCCAGTCAGGTAAACAGACAGCCAGTCAGGTGAACAGACAGCCAGTCAGGTAAAGACAGACAGCCAGTCAGGTAAACAGACAGCCAGTCAGGTAAAGACAGACAGCCAGTCAGGTAAACAGACAGCCAGTCAGGTAAAGACAGACAGCCAGCCAGGTAAGCAGACAGCCAGCCAGGTAAGCAGACAGCCAGCCAGGTAAGCAGACAGCCAGCCAGGTGAACAGACAACCAGCCAGGTAAACAGACAGCCAGCCAGGTAAACAGACAGCCAGTCAGGTGAACAGACAGCCAGTCAGGTGAACAGACAGCCAGTCAGGTGAACAGACAGCCAGCCAGGTAAGCAGACAGCCAGCCAGGTAAGCAGACAGCCAGTCAGGTAAGCAGACAGCCAGCCAGGTAAGCAGACAACCAGCCAGGTGAACAGACAACCAGCCAGGTAAGCAGACAGCCAGCCAGGTAAGCAGACAGCCAGCCAGGTAAGCAGACAGCCAGCCAGGTAAGCAGACAGCCAGCCAGGTAAGCAGACAGCCAGTCAGGTAAGCAGACAGCCAGCCAGGTAAGCAGACAACCAGCCAGGCAAGCAGACAGACATATAACAAAATTAGTGCTTCCCTATGCATGGCTGCATGTTTTCATATGTAAAGGCAATTGTGGGTAACATTTGATCTATATATATATATACTGTATATATTTTTTTGGGTTGCGTCCTTACTGTAAACTCTGCCCTTGCTATAAATTCTTATACGTATATTGGAATCTATAATTACTGGCGCCTGGTGAAGTAAATGTCTATTTTTATACTTAATTTCTGCGCCTATTTATCCAAAAACAGGTTAGTCTATTATTGTACTTAGCTTCCTCAGCATAGATCTGAATCTGGGCCACTTGGGAGATTGGAATGGGCCGACTTGAAGCAGGTGATAACAGGAGGATGAGATGAACATTAATAATATTATATATCAGACATATCCTAAAATCAAACATGTATATTAACCAAAATCTTGAGTCATTGTGTTTTTGGATCATTCACCATCCCCTATGTGCAGTTGCTTCTCTAAACAAGTACGCTTGCCAAATTTTAAGTCAAAATTAAAAAAATGATTTTATTATTTACTTCTCCTAAACCAATTATAACTCCTAACAATTTTAAGAATTTTTTTATAAATCTATTTTTAAAAAATTAGTCAAGTTTCCACCCCCAAGTAAATTTATATCTTAAAGCATTGCTAAAATAATTCTATTTTATATAAATTTGTATTGCATCACTGTAAATGCATATATATATTATATATTTAGAAGTATATACATCGGGCTACCTCATTTACAGCTACCTAGACTGTCATTCAAATATTTAATATTGATAAAATAGATGCTAGTTAGATAATGGAGACATCGTATGCAATCTTGACATACCTTTACTAGTTAGATAGTGGAGACATCGTATGCAATCTTGACATACCTTTACTAGTTAGATAATGGAGACATCGTATGCAATCTTGACATACCTTTACCAGTTTCGGGAACTTTCGGATAAGCTGTTCAAGGTTCATGCTTCTCTCCTTGGCTTCAGTCGGAGCGAATGCTTTCTCCCACTGTTGACTGTTGACTATCGCCTCCGTGGCTTTGCTGAGTGGAGAAGATACATGTATATAAGTATATAATCAGGTGTATGTAACATATTCCATGAAGCATAGTGGCCTCGTAGCCTAGTGGATAGCGCGCAGGACTCGTAATTCTGTGGCGCGGTCAATGGTCTCGCTCGTACAGTTGGGTTAAATCTCCACTCACTGTCGGGAATTCCGGGTGAGACAGAAATGGTTGGGCAGGTTCCTTTCACCCCTAATGTACCTGTTCACCTATAAGTAAATATGTACGTCCACTGAGGGGTTGCATCCTTGGGAGGGTTAGTAGTTCGACTGGAAGGGGGGGGGGGGACCTCGATACCAGTATATCGTATATCTATACACAGGCTGTATATATATATTCATTTCGTCCCCCCAACAAAACGAATTATTGATCCCAAGAAATCTAATTTATACTGTTAACAATCAAATGAATTATTTACATAGATTTTATTGACGAAAATGGTCACTGCTTGCATCACAAGCGGGGATGTTTCTGGCGGGGGAGAAAGAAACAATTGCGCAGCGCGTCCCGCGGCGTTGCGCGGGCAGTTTGGGGCCGTATAAATACGGGCGCACAACGGGGCTCCGCCTCACTCCGCCTGCCCTCGCCGCTGCCCTCGCAAAATTTATTTTTTTAATTCTTCCCGAACGCAAGTTTTGACACCTGAACCCAGGACATGTCCTGGAAAATACGGACGAATGGCCACCGTACTGTGGAGACAGGACGCCGCGGGTTTCCACACAGGAGAGGCAGTCTCTCCCACAGGAGAGGCAGTCTCTCCCACAGGAGAGGCAGACGAGTAAGCGTGAGAGCCATAATCGACTTCAGACAGCACCATGTAAATAGAGGAGCGTGCATCTATCGGCTCCCTAAGAAATATGGAACCAAACTTTAAATTCAAAGTCCACAAACAAAAAATTCCAAATCCACCAACCAAAAAAAATCAATTCCATCAACAAAATAAAAATCCTAAATATATCTGTACTTATTTCTTCTTCCCGGACGCAAATTTTGACACCTGAATCCAGGACATATCCTGGAAAATGCGGACATATGGCAGGCCAAGTGGTTGGATACATCGCAGTGTTAAACTCAATTATATTATTCTGCTCATTCACAATATTTATGCATCTTACATCTTATGTATGTTAAACACTTACTTGCGTTTATCATTGATGCTAGTAGTGAGAAATTCGTTAAGACAGCTGAATTTATGTGCTTCAGATCGTTTGGATTTCTTGGGGTCACACATCTTTTGAAGTAAGTAGCAAAATATATCATCATGTCGTTTTGTGAAGGCAATAACTAAAGGAGTCTGGCCTTTGTCATCCATTTTGAAGAGTTGCCAGTAGTTTTCTTCTGTGATCATCTCTTTGCAACAACCTAGGTGCCCCTCAGAAGCTGCCCAGTGAAGGGGAATCATCCCGTTCTTATCAGTTGCTGAAAGCTTTGCATTCTTTTTAATTAGAAATGTGCAACATTCAGCTACGCCAATTTTGGCCGCGATGTGTAGGGGCGTCATCTTGTCACTGTCAGAGAGATTGACGTTGGCTCCTCTCTTCTGGAGCACTTGACAACACAACAAGGAGCCACGCTGTGCTGCTAAATGGAGAGGTGTTCTGTTCAGATTGTTAACAGCATTAACTGAAGCTCCTTTTTGTATAAGATGTCTACAGCATTCATCTAGGCCTGCATAGGCTGCAAGGTGCAAAGGAGTATCACCACTCAGAGTCGGAAGAACCACTTTGGCTCTCCTCTTGAGTAGCAGCATACAGCATTCTACAGAACCTTTCTCAAGAGAATAGTGAAGTGGAGTCTTACCTTCCTTACTTGTAATATTCACATCGGCTAGCCTAGTGGTGCTCATACTATCAACGCAATCATTGATGACATTTCCTCTGTCCTCTTGCTTATCACAGGCTTTCAACATGGAAGACTGATAAGGGTCATCAGTAAAGGGTAAATTCAAAATAGCAGCACAGCACTCTGGAAACTTTTTCTTTGTAGCATAATGGAGAGGAGTGAGGCCGGCTTGGTTCCTGTAGTTGCAGTCTGCCCCGGCGGCCACCAGCAGCCAGCACTTTTCGTGGTAGCCTCGCTTAGCAACAACGTGCAGAGCATTGTCCCCGTTAGAGTTAGTGATGTTCACGTCTGGTTTGTACTGCAATATCAGCTCTAATATGTCCTTAGATGAATGTTTCTGAGATGCAGCGCTACATATTAAAGGTGTATCGCCGTTATTGTCTTTGCTGTTAATGTTTTCACATTTGCTTAATAACATTTCACAGGTACTTTTAAAGCTTGCCCTGACCGCTAGGTGCAGTGGAGTTTCTTTCAGTTTATTACAAGCAGCCATGTTTGCCCCGAACTTCAAAAGCACTGAACAGCAATCTCTATGACCTTTCTCAGCAGCCAGATGCAGTGGCGTGTTGTCCCTATTGTCGATAATGTTCGCTGCATCAGGGCAGTGTCTCAGCAAGAGTTGCAACACCTCCGGATCGCCAATGAGAGTCGCTGTATGCACCGGCGTGTGGCCAGACTTGGGTTCCTTGTCCTGTAGGGAGGCTCCCTGGTCAAGCAGGACAGCCACCATACCCCCGTTATCTCTACTCTGCTCAACCGCCACCTGAAGAACGCACTTCTTGTCTCCTCCAACCGCACGGACGTTTGCACCCCTGAAAGAAACGAAATAATTTTCTTTTTTTTTCTTTTTAAATGTTTTTGTCAATGCAACGCTTAATTACCTTCTTAGTATGTTAAGATAAGCATCTTATTGCTTCTTATTTACAATTATTACTTAAACTATCAACTCTCATGGCAGTTTCTGAAACTAGATGAGTCTTACTTTTCAATGAGGAGCTTGAAACATCGCTGGGCCTGCCTGGTGATGGCGCAGATGAGCGGGGTGACGCTGTGACTGCCTCCCAGCGCCTCTATATCAGCGCCCTGACGGATAAGCACCTCCATCACCCTATGGAGAGACAGTAGCCTAGCATCATAACGGCGACTTCCTTCCTAGTAATGTTCTGATTTAGGGAGTAGTCACTTTCATAAATTTCTCGTTACGTAGAAAATGCAGGACTCTGTTTTTAAATTCTTAAATTAATTTCCACACAAAATTCATGCCTTAGGGTCCCTCGCTGTTAGTCTGAATATAAAGCTTCAGTTCATCATGGTGGGGGGAGAGGAGTCGCTATAACCATTTCACACAGAAAATTCCACTTTATCCTTGTAAATGTTTTTATTATTAAGTGAACACCTATAAAATGATACAAGTTGACGAACTTCTATAATTGTGAGAATTTGGTGTGAGCTGTGAAGCCTCAAGTCTTTTCACTTCCAATGTATAGCTTCATACAGAAATTTAAGTCTTCTAATTTATCCAATTAATCTTTCGTTCATGCTAATATAATAACAGCCTTGTAAGTGAGTTCGCCCAAGGCAGAACAGTGTGGCGGCCTCCAAAACGGCGAGTTTGTCTGGGTTTGAGTCCTGAGCAGGGAGGATTGACTGGGCACCAATCCGTAACTATTCGCCCCTGTTCACCCAGCAGAAATTGGGTCATGGTTATTAATCGACTAGCGGATCGTGTTCCAGGGAAAGCTAGTGGGTAATTACCATAAGCTATGGGATGGGAAAGCTCTCAGCCTGCTAGCAGGAGTCAGAAGTCCTCTGTTCAGTATTCAAAGTTATCATGAAAATAATAGCAATTTCTTAGCTCAAGGTATTGCATATTATCACTTATTATTGTCATTATACAAGCCATATACGCCAAAGTTTGTATCTACATCAACTAATTTTCCTTATTTCAGCCAATACAGTGTAAAGGATTTAAATACATAGTGTGAAGACAGGCGAAAGAACTCACTGATTGTTGACCAGACCACACACTAGAAGTTGAAGGGACGACGACGTTTCGGTCCGTCCTGGACCATTCTCAAGTCGATTTGAGAATGGTCCAGGACGGACCGAAACGTCGTCGTCCCTTCACCTTCTAGTGTGTGGTCTGGTCAACATACTTCAGCCACGTTATTGTGACTCCTCGCCTGCATAACTCACTGATGTTCGTCGTTCTCAGCTGCCGTGTGTATGGCGGGATGATTTCTGCTACCACGTTGGTTTATAATCCCCGGGCAGCGCTGCAGCAGCTCCTCCACCTCCTGCAGCCGGTCCGCTACTGGCCCGGACGTGGTCGTGCAGAGCTGGTGCAGCCTCGCCACCAGCGCCTCCGTCTGGAGATAATATTTATGAGCTAGATTAAGGTAGTGTCTCGGATGCTCCCGGACGCAGGTTCGAATCCTCGTCACGGCCCTTGTGGATTTGTTCATTTGATGCATCACGTTAGTGTGTTATTAATGAGCTCTGTGTGTTAACGTGTGTTATTAATTAGCTTTGTGTGTTATTAATGAGCTAGATTCACGAAGCAGTTGCACAAGGACTTACAAACCTGTACATCTTTTCTCAATCTTTGGCGGCTTTGTTTACAATTATTAAACAGTAAATGAGCACCGAAGCACCAGGAGGCTGTTTATAACAATAGCAATACTTGATTGGGAAATTTTCATGCTTGTAAACTGTTTAATGAATGTAACCAAAGCCGTCAAATATTGAGGAAAGATGTACACGTTCGTAAGTTCTTGCGTAACTGCTTCGTGAATCTGGCTCAGTGTTGCCAGAGTACATTCAGGATCGTGTTGACGTGAGAGAACACAAATCAGGACATTGAGAGAGAACTATCAACATCAGAGGCCCGATTGGTTAACATTGTTTTAGTTAGTTACATGGTCTCTTTACCCGTGTATGCAGCTGGGTGGACTATACATATAGCCTACTAGTTAAGTGGTATAGAAATCCTGCAAATTGCACAATATCTCGCCTGACTAAATAAAATATTGAGTATCTCGGAAATATTGAGAATCACTAAAATTTTACTTGCAAAATCAATTTTAATAAAATATTTATGGAAATATTTATGTTAATTGTAATAAAATATGTCATAATAAAGGCAGTGTTGCCAAGTAAAATAATAAATAAATAAATAAATAAATAAATAAATAAATAAATAAATAAATAAATAAATAAATTTTTATTCAGGTAAGTTACATACATACAAGGTAAGATACAAAAGTTGATGGATTTATAGACAGTACAACAAATATATATTTACTTTTGAAGGTCTGAAGGCCATTGATGTTTGGGAACATTACGCATTCGTGTTAGTGGAAGCCTAATGTGGTAGGCTTATAACGTGGCCATTCGTGTGGGAAACAGATAAACGAACAATAAGTGCCTGAAAGAGCCGTGAAAACAGTGATAGAAGAGTTGGGGCAGGTCACTCGAGACAAGCTGTGAGATTACCTGAACCTATTAATGCGGATAACACGGTTAAGTATTGTAGAAAAATTATATATAAGAGTTGTTAGTGATTGATTGATAAAGATTAAGCCACCTAAGAGGTGGCACGGGCATGAATAGCCCGTAAAGTTGTTAGTGGGGAAGTTTCTTCATATGTACCCCCCCATGGCAGCTACCTTGTAGGGAAGGTGGGACTTCAGTGGCTCTGCTGAAGAGTTCCTTCAGGCGCCTGCTGCCGTAGAAGCACGACCATAGGGTCTGTAGCTTTGTCACCTATGGATTCGTCGTACCTTCCAACCTGTCCTCTTACAAAGAACGTCGCTTTTCGCAAGTATATGCGTTACATAAGGCTAAAAATTGTCATACTAGAAAATGGAAGCGGCTCGCGAAAGTGACGTACTGTTCCGTTTTTTGTTTTGGGTCCTCGAGTAGATTAGGAGACTTTTGCAGGCGATGAGTCACAATTACGTGGTTAAAGTATGTTGACCAGACCACACACTAGAAGGTGAAGGGACGACGACGTTTCGGTCCGTCCTGGACCATTCTCAAATCGACTTGAGAATGGTCCAGGACGGACCGAAACGTCGTCGTCTCTTCACCTTCTAGTGTGTGGTCTGGTCAACTTAGGAGACTCTTCTTTTAATTGACCGTTTTATTGACGTTGTGAAGTGTTAGGCGGACGGGCTTCACGGAGACCCGTGTACTCCCAGTTTCCCGTAATCTGGAAGTTGAGTCTGCCCAGCAGCTGCCTCTACAGGGGCGCAAAACACTTGTTTGGAGGAGAGACTGCAAGGTTCAGCGTGGCCCAACCGAATCAATCGGGTAGCAGGTTAGCACTTTGGTCAAACAGGCATTGGAAAGTCAGCATTCCTTTCGGTCTCTAGGTTACCATTCAGACTACTAGTTAATTCAATTCAATTTCTTTCTTTATTATGCACCCAATACCCAACCCGTGGTAGGTGGTGTAAAGGATTACAGAGGCACATAATCGGTTCAGGAACTGAACCCTCTAGTTCGTTTAGTTAAGCAAATAATAATCTTTTGACGCTAGTTACACAATTATTAATGTTATATATACATGTACACATACTCTAGTTACCTGTGTATACTGTTACTCGCGGGGTTAGGCTTGGATTCTTATGACTTCCCTTGATAGGCTTCGTAGTGGGTGGGGGCGCTGTAAAGTGAAGCTTGCTGTATCGCTCTTGTGTATTTACTAGCCTCAACCTCGAGCGAGTAACCTGGTTCTCGAGTTGGCTTCTCTGTAAAACCTGTTTCCTCTTCTCCCTAGAGGAAGCCCTCTGACTTAGCAACACCCCCTGAATACCTTATTGGTCGGCCAGACCACACACTAGAAAATGAAGAGACAATCGACTTGAGAATGGTCCAGGACGGACCGAAACGTCGTCGTCCCTTCACTTTCTAGTGTGTGGTCTGGTCAACATACTTCAGCTACGTTATTGTGACTCCTCGCTTGTACCTTATTGGTCCTTCCCCTCCCCCACACCACACACACTCATACACTGCCCCACGTTGTGACTACCACTAAGTCCCATAGTGTGACTGATTCTTCGTTGCTCACAAGTTCTTTGATGATTGTTACAACGTCCCCGTAAGCCTCACTCACTGCCTCTGGGTGACCGCGGCATCGTACACCACCTCGACTCTTCTTGTACCTTATGTGCTCCTTACATTGTGCAGTTTTGGTCCATCCACTTGGCCCAAATATTTCATTCTTAATTTTACTGAGGCACATACAGTTGTTTATCTCCTTCTACTTGTACAACTAGTTCAGTCCACTGCATCTAATTTTTACTTTTTATTCATCACAGTCTGTCTCCGGAATTTGTTATGGAGGCTTATCTCGGGGGACCTTGTAATAGTCTTATCTCAGGGGAGAACTTGTAATGGAGGCTCTTTGCTCCACGTTGAAGTGCCTGACACGGTAACTTCAAATTTTCGTCTGAATGTGAAGTAGTACCTTTGGTTTTCCCACCTCACCTTTCCATTAGCGGCAGTGATCTTTGTCTGCCATGCCGATATTAAAGCAATAAATATCAGGGACACACTTTCCCGCCTCCATCATGGTAAACGTATTGGGACGCCCGCCTTCCCCTCCATATCTCAAAAATTACATTTGATATTGAAACACTTCTGGCTCGGCTATTATCAAGGGGAATATGAGTTGTTGTTGTTGTTATAGATTCAGCTACTCGGAACAAGCTCCAAGTAGCACGGGCTATGGTGAGCCCGTAACTTACCTGGCACAGGAGCGGGGCAAGTAGCACGGGCTATGGTGAGCCCGTAGTGGACTTACCTGGCACAGGAGCGGCGCTGTGTCGGGGATATGAGTGCATGTCAAATATTATGTACAGAAATACCTCCTCCCCGTGCCAATGCAATGCATGTTGGACGTTTGGCCATGTTTCCTCGGGTTTCAGAAGTTAACTGTGTTATTGCCTGCTGTGTGACGAGTCCGGACATGTGTTCACCTACTTGTGCTTGCGGGGGTTGAGCTCTGACTCTTTGGTCCCGCCTCTCAACTGTCAATCAACTGGTACTCACCTAGTTGTACTCACCTAGTTGTGTTTGCGGGGGTTGAGCTCTGGCTCTTTGGTCCCGCCTCTCAACCGTCAATCAACAGGTGTACAGATTCCTGAGCCTATCGGGCTCTGTCATATCTACACTTGAAACTGTGTATGGAGTCAGCCTCCACCACATCACCCCCTAATGCATTCCATTTGTCAACCACTCTGACACTAAAAAAGTTCTTTCTAATATCTCTGTGGCTCATTTGGGCACTCAGTTTCCACCTGTGTCCCCTTGTGCGTGTTCCCCTAACAGGTTCCTGTACAGGTTCCTGAGCCTACTGGGCTCTATCATATCTACACTTGAAACTGTGTATGGAGTCAGCCTCCACCACATCACTGCCTAATGCATTCCACCTGTTGTACAACTAGTTTAGTTAACTGCATCTAATTTTTACCTTTTATTCAACACAGTCTGTCTCTGGAAGGCCGCTTGCACAACCCATACGGTTCACGTCTGCATTGTACTGATGGCTATCCTGAATGTACACGTTCCTGTGCTCACTATAAAAAGAAGCAGTTCATCCCTCAGCTCCTTACGGGCTATTCATGCCCGTGCCACCTTTTGGGTGGCTTAATCTTCATCAATCATCAATCCCTCAGCTCAAACACAAGGACAGTATCCCCTATACTGACGATGTATCGTGTCACGTCACGGCATGGGTGTCGAAAGTCTTCCAGCGGGTCTTCCAGTGTTGGGACGTGAGGTCCGACGCTTGCTCCCATAAGGGGACAAGTCAGTATAGTCGCCATGGAACCATTTCACAGCATTACGGGCTATTCATGCCCGTGCCACCTCTTGGGTGGCTTAATCTTTATCAATCTTCACAGCATGTTTATCTACCGTTAGAATCAATAGTCATTTAAAATTTAAATCACGTGGGGTGAAAATTAGACGCACAACCCACGTATCAGAAGTGACGACGTTTCGGTTCGTCCTGGACAAGTCATCAGTTGACAAGTGACGATTAACCGCAAGGCTTTGCGTTTTTCCCCATAAAGGGAGCGCCGAGGCTCGTCCAGCACCGGGGAGAGCGCCGAGGCTCGTCCAGCACCGGGGAGACATCTCCCGTCACGCAGGGTACAGTCGCACCTCCACAGATCTCCAGTATCAGCTCTTGATACTGGTAATGGCTCAAAAGGGCGGCCACTTACGGGCTATCCATGCCCGTGCCACCTCTTGGGTGGCTTAATCTTTATCAATCAATCAATCAATCGGCATTCTGTCCAATGGACAGACGCTCTCAACTTGAAACAGAACAGGGGGCCAGATTCACGAAAGCAGTTACGCAAGTACTTACGAACGTGTACATCTTTCCTCAATCTTTGACGGCTTTGGTTACATTTATTAAACAGTTTACAAGCATGAAAACTTGCCAATCAACTGTTGTTATTGTTATAAACAGCTTCCTGGTGCTTCGGAGCTCATTAACTGTTTAATAATTGTAAACAAAGCCGCCAAAGATTGTACAGGTTCGTAAGTGTTTTCGTGAGGCCTTCCCTTCCCAAAGACTGAAAATAAAACAGAACAGCAGAAAAATAAATAAATAAAACAGAAGTGTTTTTGTTCTTCACAAACCTTCCCAAAGACTAACCTAACCTAACCTAACCTAACCCAACCTAACCCTTCCCAAAGACTGAAAATAAAACAGAAGTGTTTTTATCCTTCACAAACCGTGTATGGAATCTCCTGGTCCTCCATATCGTCTACCGTCCCAGTGTTCTACAGTAGCTGTGTGACAAATAATTTAACAGCTAATAGTAGTAGAACTGTTCGTCCAGTAACGTGACAATATTATACAGCTGGTAAATGCATTAAAGCAGCTGTCACGCGTCACCTCGATGTCACGCCTCTAGCTACACTGAAGTACGGGAAGTCTAGCATCCGTTCTTATCGTATTGTATTTGGTCACTCTCTTATCGTTTTTGTATCTTCACACCCCTACAATTGCCTGCAGGAAACCGTATCTGCCAATATTTTGTTCACTTTAAATCTATACAGAATTCGTCCTATAGCCATTTCGATTCATTGTCCATTTTATTAATGTTGCTGTTCACTCCTGTGTGTTATTTATATTTTTACCCGAATTTACCCGAGGGCCACCATCTCTATTGCCCTCGATCATGACAAGTTGAAATTGAATTGAAATTGAAATAAGTTTATTGAGGTAAAATACACACAAAGGGATGAGGTAGCTCAAGCTATTCTCACCCCGTTCAGTCCATCGTGTTAATACATACATAGACACACATCACAAACAATAAACATATTACCAAACATTCTGAGAGATAAACATCTACATTTCCTATGACAAGTTTTCCAAATTCCTGATGTCTTTTTTTCAGCTGAATTATAAACTTGTATGTGTTGCATCTGACCTTTTTGTGAAATGGTATGGATTAATACCCTCCAACTTGTTCAGTATTGTAAAGGTGTGGATAAGAGTAGCCGACATTATTGTATGGGTGGCGTTGCATCCCATCCTCCGAATTGACAGTACGGTTTAATACTAAGTGTAATAAGTACATTTCCTTACTGTTTCTCCAAAGCAGATATATTTATCTACCTGATTTTACCTGAGGGGCCACTAACACACTAGTGGCCTCGACGAGGACAGGAAGCCGGCGGCTTGTCAAAGTTTCACCCCCCCCCACCCCCATTTGCCCTGATGAGTTTCCAGTTGGATTTTAAAATGACTTTTTTTTTACATTTAAGGTTTCGGCGGGTAGGCGGTTCCACTGGTTTATAACACTGTGGGTGAAAAAGCATCTCCTTTTTTCAGTCCTATATTGTGTCTTGTTGAGCTTGAACCCATTGTTCCTTGTTTGTGTTCAATCTGACTTTTTAATGACGTGGTCTGAATCAATGTCTTCCAAATTGTTCAGTATTTTAAGTTTCGATGAGATCAGCCCCGTCATGTCTGGTTTGTTGTGTTGTTAGTCCTGTGGCCCTCAACCGTTCAACGCCCTTGTCACTAACGGCTGTCGACCACAGTCTACAACCCCGTCTCTGACAGGGGGTGTAGACACTCTTGACCGATTTCATTTGTTGCATCGTGTCAATCAGACCTCAACCACCCTTACCAAAACTGTATTTGAACTCAAGCATAAGCGCTGTCATCATCCCTGCCCATGCTTCCACGAAGGAAGAAATCTCAGGTACTGTGACAACAATGTTAAAACCATTTTAGAATGCTAGGGGCACTCCATCGTCCAGTTTGACAACAACCAGCCCCGTCATGGAAGATATGTTCTTCCCCTCTCTGTGACCAACAGTCTATATATTTATCAATAGGATGTCTGTCCAAAGTTGGAGGCTAGATGCTCAGGGCTAGCCTTACTCAATTTTGTAGGGGAAATGGTTTAGGGTACAGGACGGACATAGGCTGGTTGTGGGTAGGCCTAGTTTAGGTAGGCAAATGACCTTTCTGTTGGGCATTTGCCCCCCTTTCTGTTGGGCATTTGCCCCCCTTTCTGTTGGGCATTTGCCCCTTTTCTGTTGGGCATTTGCCCACCTTTCTGTTGGTTGATTTAGATTTTTTTTTTTAGCATTTTGGGAGCGCAAAAAAAAAAGGCCAAACGGCAAACAAAAAACTGCCAAATGCCCAACAAAAAACTCCCAAACATCCAACAACATATTTCCAAAGGTCCAACCAAAAAACTCCCAAAGATCCAACTAAAAACTCCCAATTGTCCAACCAAAAACTCGCAAATGTCCAACCAAAAACTCCCAAATGTCCAACCAAAAACTACCAAATGTCTGATAAAAACCTCCCAAATGCCCAAGAAAATACTCGCAAATGCCCAAGAAAAAAAGTGTGAAACGCCCAACAAAAAAGTCCAAAATGCCCAACAAAATATTGAAAATGCCCCCTCCTGCCCCAAAAAAATTCAAAATGCCAAAGGTAGAAAATAACAAAATGTGCCCCAAAAAAGCGGCTAACACCCACCAAAAAAGTGGCAAACGTCCAACAAAAAAGCGGCAAACGCCCAACAATAAAATCTCTAATGCTCCCCCTAAAAATCCAAAATGCTCAACAACAACAAAAAATCCAAAATGCTCAACAAAAAAATTCTAAAACACCCAACAAATAAATTTCAAAATGCCCAAGAAACAAATTTCAAAACAGCTAACAAAAAAATTCAAAATGCACAAGAAAAAAATCCAAAATGCCCAACAAAAAAGTGCAAAATGCCCATCATAATTGGTTGAACTGGATAGTTGATGATCTTGTATGTCCACTGTCAATTTAGTATCCCTCCTCTTCATATCTGGGAAAAAGGTTCTTCCTGATGTACACCTCTTGTTCATCTTCATGGTTCCGTTGTTTCCAAGCCGGTGCTAGTTACACATGAACTGTGATCACACTTTTCTGCCATTAGCACCAATAAACCTTCCTCTTGTACCTTTAATTTTGGATTTTAACATGCAAAACATTTTAAACAAGTAAACATTTTAACATGTACATTTAAGTACAGTATTAGTAATACTAAAGTAATCCTTTGCTCTTTCTGAACTTTAATCTGCTTTGTTCCTTTGGCACTCAGTGACAGTGGGCTCAGATGGTATTCACGACGAGGTGCTTCTGTTTCCTTCCATGTCCCTTACAGTATTGAATAGTTAAAACAAATCTGAGTCACTGGGTCATCAGTGATAACAGTAATGTCATCAGAATAGTACTGGAGAGCAAGCAGAGAACACGACTTCCAAGATTTCGGGGTCAAAGGTGTTGTTGACTCAACAGGCAGTATGACGGAGGCAACAGAGGTGATTGTCACCCTGAGACAGGGGCACACAGCAACCTTCGAATCCGCACAAGGCAGGCTGGAACTTGGAAGACGCACCCATTGGTCCACCGAGCCCCAACAGGGTTTTCCAGGGCCAGTACGCTTACTGCTATGGGAAGCCCAAGGCAAGGTGTTGCTAACCAGTGGGAGATCAAAACATTGAAACCCCTGCGACATGTACAATCATGGGGGCATAGCAGAGAGCTACCAAAATATTATAAGTGGAACGATAGTCACACCAGGCAAGAAAAACAAAAGAAAAACCCAGCAAAAGTACGTCACCAGAGGAAACAGGAACCAGCCAACGCATAGGTAGGCAGGTAGCACAACACTTTGACGCCCCAACTAGCATGATACCACTCCCTACCCAAGGTCAAACAAGGGCCACGAAACCACAGCTGGCCCCAAGGGCAGGGTAAATGCCGAGCAGCAAAAACCCCTACGGAAATGGTTATCCCGAAACCACCAGGGAAGGGAACCCTAACATGCAAGGGCAGTGCTCACAGGATGCCAATGAAAGGAAGCCCCATGAGCGCATGCAGCCTCGGCACGGATGAGGAACACCTGGCCACCACACACAACAACACTGAAGTGGTCATCACAAAGGCAGAACACCGCCTTGGAAATTGAGACCAGAGAAGACGTCCGCCCCGGACCACGTTAGCCAACAAACCGGAGTGCTGGATAGCCAGCACGGGAAGGGGAGGGCTGTGCGGATGAGCGGGGAGAGGAGGGCTGTGCAGATGAGCGGTGCGGCAGTGGAGTGTGACGTTTGCTCTTTTCCTAGGGATTGGAGGGAGTTCTACCTCTCTTTTCAGTTTTTAGTTGTAATTTTCTTACCATGTGGGGTTTGTTTTGTTATGTACAGTATACCTTTCTGGGTGCCTAACCCTGGTTGATGGCAGATAAGGAAAACCCCAACCACAGGGGGGTTTTCCAGGGCTATTGCTCCCTGCAACCTCTCTAGGGGGCCAAGTTCTAGCTCGTGGTCCCCAGGAGGTCGAACTCCTTAGACTAATGCCTCAGTCTAATATATCACACATTAGCCCGATAGCTCCAGGAGCCAAAGGGGATCCCCACAGAAATATGTATTTTTCAAATAATATTTAATACTACAGACAAAACTATTTAAACTTTGAACAGATATGATAAGCAAGTGTTAACAGTGTGGAGTCAATTCAGATTTTATACACATTTGACAGTTACGATCCCTATTCGCAACTTTTAAACACTGCTATAGAATTTAAATCTTTCTGGATTTTAATGATGTCTGTTATATCAAAATTGAATTTTAGGTTTCACTGTATTGACTGTAATATTCCAGTCTTTTAGTTCTGAATGTCATCTTTTCAATATAATATTTGTTTGGTTCAATTAATAGCCCACTGGTATCAAGTACTATTTTGAAATACTTTATTTTTCACTTCTTTGGCTAATGGATTTTTTAAAAAATAAAGAAATTAAGGACTTACAGTATTTTCCTTCTCATGCATAAAACAACTCGGAGAAATTATATTATCATAATTTGTTGATAAGAGTTGCAATGTTATATAAAAACAAAATTAAATGCATCAAGACAAATGCCACGTGATTTGTGCTGCTACACTTAACGTAACTATATCAACCAACATCACCTGCATACAGGTCTGAACATTGTGAAGAGTGCAAATCATCATTTGTTGCACCTGCATGAAAAAAAAAATGGTCTAGTGAAGGTGAAGGAAAAACCCATCACTATATATGCACAAGTGTATTAAAAATCAAATTTTCAGATGTAACCTACATCATTTCTCAAGGTACTGTACTACATTTGTACTGTAATACAATAGTACAGTACTGTAATACAGTACAATGGTACCATAATACAATGTTAGAACACTATACAGTACCTTGAGAAAGGATGTAAGTTACATCCAAAAATAAGATTTTTAATACACTTACACATATATTGGGTCTTTCCTTCACCTTCATTCAAGCACTATGACATTGTAGTAAGTTTCTCCACTTTTCTAGTGATAAGTACAGGCTATGATAACAGTTTTAGACTGTGATGGATACAGTGTAAAGTTGCACACACGAGGAAGCAATATTTAGAGCAATCACACTTCCTAAACTATGCCTCATTTTATGAAAGAATTGAGTTTTCCTGCATTTCAGCTACAGCAGACATGTGCCCTAACACAGAGGCAACAAAATGGTTAAAATCTCTCCGAACACTTCCACTCTCCTCGTCCAGCTGTGTGTCCATCTTCGGAATCTGGTTGAAGGAATTTGCTGAAAGAAAATTGATCTAGTTAATAATACACCTTAAGGAAAGAATACTGTAATTTATTAGATTAAACTAAGACCAAGAAGCAAGTTGCTTATAGACATAAGCCTATAATGGTTTATCCAAAATCCTCCACCTCACCATTAATCTTGACAGTGAAAATCCAGATTTGCACTGTTGGAAGCATAATCAAATCATCATTGTATTTGGTTGTTTATGTTGTAGCTTTCCCTCCTCACCTTCCTCCACCTCACCATTATTACTCTGAACAATCTCATCCACAGGCATTGTACCCTAACCTGGCTCAATAGCACCTTTGGGCTGCTGCTCCTATACATCTTGTTCATTAAAAATTGAGCTACGTTTGTTACAACAAACTTCAGTTAAGGAAATCCTTCACATAGGTGTCATCTTGCATGACACAAGTGAGCAGAAACACATGGCTAGCTCACAGGGTTGAGACAGGTCCAGTTATTACAGCAAGGAAATACAGGCACAGTATTTCTTACATTCATTACTGTAATGGTTTTTTGTAATATTCTATACAATTTTTTTCTTTAATTTTGTGCTAATAAAGCAATATTTGAATATACAGTATTTGTGTATTTGTAAACATAAGCTGCTAATTGTCATTCAGTAACCCGACAGCTAAGCGCCGTAATTCAGATTTTGTCTGACTCTAGAGGCTGTCAAACTCTGCTGCAATTTTGGCACAGTTACATCAGAAACTTGCGCTACTGAAGTCTGAATTGGTGAGTGATCACTGAGGGGTGAGGGCTAAATTAGTGTGTTTAATGTACACGTACACAGAAAATGCCTGTAAAAAGTTAAATATTTAATGTAAATGTATTGTAACTACTGTAATGTGCATACAGGTACATGGGTATATCAAAGAGACTGCTCAATATAAATATACTCACAAAGTTTAGCTCCTTTGCCTTGAAATCCTGGCTTATAATGGCAAAATACCACACATTGAGTCTCTCGAAGGCCTTGTTGCTCCACAAAGTGGGTATACAAAGTGTCAAGGGTACGTGCATGGTCTTCCCGCCCTGGACTGTAGACAAACACAATTCCATTGACACCCCTTTGAATTGCTGGCCAACAATTTTCAAACCTGAGTAGAGCAAACAGGGATATATATTATATCATGATTAGGCTCATTACATATACAGTACTGTATCTGTACTACTAATGCATGTACAGTTCTATTAATATACTATTAATCAACAAATTTTCCCATTGTTGGGGATAGGAAGCAAGTAAGGCTTATCAAGGTCTCCCTAAGCCAGTGACTAACTTTCCCCAGGATGCAACCTACAACAGTTGCCTAACTTCCAGGTGCAGTACAGTACTTATTTACTGCTAGGTGAACAGGCACATCAGATGGAAGGAAACATTTCCCAACTGCTTCTGTCCTGCCTCAGGAACTGAATCCAGGTACAGTACTTACCTTCTGTCTCCACTAACATCCCAGAGTTCAACTTCAGCCTTCGTTGTCATACTGTTGACAGTTAGGTTAGGAATTTCAAACTCAACAATGCGACTTGCTTTAGTTGGTCGATATTCACCACCTCCCACTTCACCCGCCTCGCTGAGAAAATTGGTTAGAGTCGTCTTGCCACACTTTAACAAGAACAAAACAGAAACAAGTTATTGTCGTGAAATAATCAGATTGTATCACTTAACTGGTATCTATGTTTCACTTCGACGAAAGTGAATATACAAATTACATTTACAAGATCAGTGAGAAAAATTGAAAAAACACAGTAGGTATAAGAGAAACACTAATGAACCATAAGTTTATAGAATAGATGCATGACCTCAGTGCCACTATAGACATATACTGGGTGGACACTGCTGAACTGCTTTAATAGCAAGAATCTCAAGATATCTATGGTGTGCCACAGATGAAGATGAGTACAACCTGTAATATGGCTCTGATGGTGGTCTGTTATAGCCTGCAATGTGGCTTTGATGATGGTCTATTATAGTCTGTAATATGGCTCTTAGGATGGTCTATTATAGTCTGTAATATGGCTCTCATGATGATCTATTACAGCCTGTAATATGGTTCTGACGATGGTCTATTATAGCCTGTAATATGGCTCTTATGATTATCTATTATAGCCTGTAATATGGCTCTTATGATGGTCTATTATAGCCTGTAATATGGCTCTTATGATGGTCTATTATAGCCTGTAATATGGCTCTTATGATGGTCTATTATAGCCTGAAATATGGATTTGATGATCATCTCTATTATAACTTGTAATATGGCTCCGATGATGGTCTATTGTAGCCTGTAATATGGCTTTGATAGTCTACTATAACCTGTAAGTAATTATCAGAAAAATAGTAAATAATTATCAGGACTATATAGCATTTGGAAGAGATATGAAAATAAGAATCTGGGATAAGAATGAGGAAAGGAAAAGTGCCTAACAACTTGTGGACAGTCAAAGACTAAATGCCAACATGCTGAAAGTGAGACAGTCACAGTACAGTGCCATCCAGTCCAAGTGGTTGGACTATTATAGCCAGTAATATGGCTTTATGATGAACAGTTATAGCCTGTAATATGGTTTTGATAATCGACAATTATTGCTCTAATATGGCTCTTTGATGATGATGGACAATTATAACCAGTCATATGGCTTTGATGGCAGATAGTTATAGTCTGTAATATGGCCTTGATGGTGGACAATTATAGCCTGTAATATAGTTTTGATGATGACCAAATATAACCTGTAATATGGATTTGATGATGACCAATTATAGCTTGTAATATGGCTTTGATGATGACCAATTATAGCTTGTAATATGGCTTTGATGATGATCAATTATATTCTGTAATATGGCTTCGGTTATGATATATTATTCCCTGTAATGTGGGTTTTGGTGATGATTTATTTAAACCTGTACTATGCTGAAGATCTATGATAGCCTGTAATATTAATTTAATCTATTATAGCCCATAATATGACTAACAGATCAAATATGATATTACAAGCTATATCATCAGTGGTATATTACAGGCTATAATAAATCATCAAATCCACATTACAGACTATAATAAACTTTGATGGTCTATTATAGCCCGTAATGTGGCTTTTGTGATGACCAATTATAGCTGAAAATATTACGTTTATCTTGACCTATTATAAAGTGACATTTTTACCTCTGCCCTTTTTTCTCACCTCAGTTGGCCCAACCATGAGCAACTTCACCTTATTCGTCATTACTGGCGAGCGTGTATGTCTTAATATACTCTGAAGGTTTAATGTTTGAGTATATCACATTCACTCCAAAAAATATATATACCACCGAGCCACCTCTTGGGGTGGCTTAATCTTCATCAATCATCAATCGATGTTTGAGTAAATGACAAGAGGGGGACCTTTGACAAGCCGCCAGCTTCCTGTCTCGTCCTGTCCTCGTCGAAGCCACTAGAGAGATAAGTGTGTCTCAGGTAAATTCAGGACTCCCGGCTCGAAGCCAATGTTTACAAACTAGGAATGTAAGGATGTGTAATGTAAAAGATACCTGTATGTTCATCAACTTTATTCCCATGTTTCGACTCGTATTTTGATAACTAAATTCTTTATTAACTTTTTTAAAGTTTTATTAAAGTTTATTAACTTTTTTAAACACATGAGTAAAGTATACGCGTGTTTATTTTATTTTAATCTTAATGTATTAATCTTAATCTTACCCTTTTGATCAATGTATTGGATCAAAAAGTTATTTTGCTCTACGTCATCGCCACACTTTAGAAAAAACTCTTCTAGTCTAACTGAAGTTATTCTAAGTTATCCAAACCTATCTTAACCTGGTTAACGATATAAAAGATTTAGCTTTTTATATATATATATATGATGCCCGAAACGCTTTGCGTAATAGTGGCTTTAGGCATTGTATGTACTAGCCCTATCTATAAATCCGTCACTCTTTGTAAAATCTCTTGTATGTATGTACCTTACCTAAATAAACATTTGATTTGAAACATTTATATATTTTACTGTGAAGGGTTGCTGCTCTATGAGAAGACGAGCCTAAACAAATTAAACCCAACAAAATCAAATATTGTACATTATAAATTAATCTAAAGAGAAAATAATAAAGTAACATAATTGAAATTGTCAGTTGAGTGTTATAGCAGGCACATAAAATGTAAAATGTTGTTGTTATAGGGTTAGGGGCGGTTAAATGTCAAATGACAAGGCACTGCAATGTTAAATGGGATTCTTGTAATGTTATTTGTCTATTTGTACTCACTGCATTTGTGCGCCCTTGAGAGACTTGAAGTAGAGGGGGGGTAGAAATAGCCTAAGCTACTCTATCCCTTTGAGATGTATTTATTGCTTATCTCAATAAACGTACTTGAACTTGAACTTGACAAGGCACTGACAGAACTGGTGAAGTGCACGTATCCCGCGCGTAAACAGTATCAGGTCCCAGCGGTGCTCTGAAGAAACACATTGAATTCATTGATTGAAGGACTTTAATAGATATACAGCAAGAAACTTAACCTTGAATTTGTTGAATGGGCATCAAAGAATGTTGTACGACATTCCTGGCAGGACTGCCAGACCCTGCTCTACCCTTCCTGCCCTCCCTCATACTTGGGACCTGCTTCGCAGCGTTCTTTCTCCTCTTATTTTACAAGAAAAGCACAAATTTACCATTGAAGATCATACTTATACACATACTTAAGAAGGTGCTTTATTTACTACCAAACCAAGATCATTCTGAGAGTGAAGCTTGTCACAATCCTGATTGTGTACGCTGTCATAAATATGCAGAACTCAAAGTACAGATTGTTAATAAATGGAAGAATATCAGAGCAAGTAAATCTAAATTTGTGTCAAGTCAGCTAGAAGAAGCTGTCAATAAAATTGTATGTGAAATTAACCCGGCACAGAAGCTAGATGTGAATGATGAACCCACCAAGACAAAAATCAAACCACCCAATATCGAGCTTCAAAATCCAACCATCTTCAAAATGGACCTTACCGCAAACCCATACTGGAATGATTTTATGGTTTACCAGAAGGACCTCAGGTTTTTAAAGCTGAATTTCTCAATAATTTTAAAGGAATTTATATCTGTCTTTGAGGCTCTGCAAAAAGGTGACAACTGGGGCTGGAAACTAAACGATATTGCCGAGGGACATTGGTGCATTTTTCCATTTATCGATCAGGGACTTGTGAATGAATCAAACTGTAAAAGATGTCCAAATGTTGCAGCGATACTGGACACGCTGCCGTCTCTCATGAAAGACTGCGTGTTTGGAAACGCCTGCTTTTCCATCCTCTATCCAGACTCCAATATTAAGGCACACCATGGTCCTAGCAATATACGACTGAGGTGTCATTTGGGTAAATAAAAACTAGTTTTGTGTTTTACATACATAATTTTTCATGTACAGTATATATTTGTTATATAGTGGAACCGTTGTATTCAATGAACCTTGATTCGGTGAGTCTCTGGTTGGAACACATACTTTCCATGCAAAAGTTACTTGCATGGAAAGTAAATTCAATGAACAAGAGTTCACTGAAGCAGGGGATATGTGGATTTGCTTAGGATGTTGGGATTGAGTTCACAGATGGAGGCAACATTACAAGAAATAGTTGGGGCCTTAGGAAAGCAACTGAGTATATAAACAGCAAAATTCTAAAGGGTTTTTTTTTTTTTTTCCATTTCAAAGGTTTTTGTTCAGTAAAATATGGACCCCTTTTTCCTTTGACAATGAGATTCCGAGGCTTGGGCATGGGAAATAATGCGGTTAAATCTCTTTACAGACAAGGTCTCTTGATATGTAGCCCATCATATAAAAAGTTGAAATTTTAATTTTGCTCTGTGAAATTGGCCTACAGAGCATTGGAATTATTAAGTATGAATGGTAATACTCTTAATAAGGCTCTAATCATGTTTTTAATAACTTTCAATTTGCATTTTTTGTTGGGCATTTTGAAATTTTGTTTTTATCATTTTAGAAATGTCTAAAACTGAAATGCGAGTTCATTCAGATACTGAGAGATTCAAATTACTGTTGTAGAATCCGAATTACCAATACTTTCAATTACAGTACTTTCCATGCCCCTTGGGAGGAAATTAGATACTATAATTTTGTAAGATCCTTGTCCTGGGTGGGCACTGAATAGTATTGGATCCTGGTATACCCAGAATCTCTCTTAGCATGCCAATGTAATCCAATGCTAAAACTAGTCTCTTTTTGCCAGGTTGTATGTTGCCTCCCCCCCCCCTGGTCTAAAGAATTATGGTCTCCAGTTGTTGGTGATAGGAAATTTGTTAGGTTTATTAGTATCCCCCTAGACCAAAGGCGGACTGTCCCCAATATGTAACCCACAAGTTTCTTAACTCCCGTGAACCTGTTTACTGCTGAGTGAACAGAGTCGTCAGGCATACGAAAATGTGCCAAAAGGTCTCGTCCTGTATGTGAATCAAACCAAACAACCATTCAGTTCCAAGCTGAGTACACTGATTACTGTGCTGTAGGGGTGTATGTATGTATGTATAGAAATCTACTGTGTATCGTTATGCCTCTCCCAATTTGTTTATAGCTTACAAAATTTCAGGACTGCGCATTCCAGATGGCTGTTGGTTAGAAGTTGCTGGAACTCAGTACAAGTGGAAGGTGGAAGAGACAGTGGTCTTTGATGATTCTTTTGAACATTCTGCTACATTTGTGAACCAATCGAGCTCCTCACATGCCTATCCCAGGGCAGTACTCATGGTTGACTTTTGGCACCCTGATCTTACGTCAGAAGACAAAGAAGTATTATCGGAGTTATTAGCTCCATAGAACTGTATCTGATGTAATCTCCATGTCTAGTCTGAGTCAGAATGCGAAAATAGCTGAAAATTTTGATTAAATAATCTTGACAGCATAGGCCTACTTCTTTTTTTAATACTTTTCACATAACACCATTCCAAATTTTGTTAGTTAAAATAGTAGTAGTAGAAGTAAAAGTAAGTAGAAGTAAAAATAGTAGTAGTAGAAGTAGAATATATTTATATATTTAGTAGAATATTTTAGCAGAATACAATTGTGTAGGTGTTTTATTGTTGAGTGGAGTACTGTACTTTGCATTATGACTTATTTAACAGTACTAATTCTGTCTCTCAGTGTTGGCTGTTCATAAGGAGCTACACAAATTTTACAGTATTGCTGAAACACGAAGAAGTAAAGATAGTTTTGGAATTGATTTTGTAAGCAAAATGAATGGCATTTTAATTTCAGGCTTTTCAGTGGATGATATTGGCCACATGCAGCTAACTTGAGGACACTTAAATGAGCAAAGACCTCCACCTTACTGTCAGAACTACATTGTCCAGATAACAGTCACTCAACACCAACAATGTCCTGATTTTCTGGTTAATTAAAAATCATTTATTCCTCACTAATATCCTTGATGAATCAGCTTTGACACTAAACATGTGATGTCTTTATGCTCTCATACTGCCATCCCGAATGATTGCTAGGAATTATTTAATATTCTCCAACGTAGACGGTGCTAAATGGTCTTCCAGGCTTGACACACCTTCTTTGGACACTTACTTTTCATCGGATGTAATGAACAATTATAATTGTTAATTAATTATAATTGAACAATTATAATTGTTCATGCATGTCATTATACACAGTATTAGGCTAATACTATAATGCACAGAAATACTTTATATCCAGTTTACAGTGGCACCTTGTTCGAATGGACTAAATGGAACTGGGCCTATTTTACCAAGGATTCCTTGTCCAAGCATTCTGCCAATTTCCTGTCATTTACTGCAAAATGTTTTATTTCTGACCCTAATGATAGAATACATCCCTGAATATATTTAGACAACAAAATTACATATAAATTCTTCAATTCATTTTAAATATACTGTGCTGGAGAGGCAAATTGAGTCAGAAAAGATAATAATTTCAGAAAAAAAGGACTGATACCTTAGAGAAGTGTAGATTAATTCTTCTACTCAATTTTGCTAAATGAAATCTTATATTCAACTTTTTATATAGTTACCACCTGGCTAAAAATTTCACCATTGCCATTTTTCCCATACTCAGCCCTAAAACATTGTTTTACAAAAAGCTCCTTGATCCTCCAACAGTGTAATGTACAGTATTACTAAAACGGAACTTAATGAATGATCCCTCTCGCTTGATTTTTTTTTTTTTTTTTTTTAGATCTATTACAAGTATTGATGTTAATTTACACTTCAATGAGCTTGTGATCTGAATATGTCGTATCTGAGATTGTAATGTCCCTGATTATTTCTTCATTGTTTGTAAAGATCAGATCCATAATATTTTTGGTTCTAGTTGGCTCTTGTTACCAGGTGGCTGAGCAAAAATTTATCACAGACTTTTAAGTAGTTCTCCGACCTGTAATTGGTTATTTACAAATATATTTCCTGGTATATTATTGGTATTGGGTTTGTCAGATTATCAAGGCTATTCTGTACTCACCTAGTTGTGCTTGTAGGGGTTGAGCTTCGGCTCTTTGGTCCCACTTCTTGACTGTCAATCAACTGGTGTACAGATTCCTGATTTGTATTCATTATGTTCTGTGAATTCCTCAACTGCTGCATCTGGCAGTTTGTATATCAGAATAATAACTTAAATTCATTTTCTTTGTTCTTACTCAAAGTACCTCTGCCACCTGATCTGTAGAACTAAGGGGCTTTGAACATACAAGGTTCTCTCCAATATACAAACCTACTCCTTCATGTGACTTATTTATCCTGTCACATCTATTTAGATCATATTCTGGTATCGAGCTGTCACTGTCCCCCTGCATGAGAGTACAGTACATGGAGCACAACATTTAGTGCCATTGCTGACATAAACTCAGTGACATTAATCTGCATTTGTCAAGCTTATGTTGGTCAGCAGCTTATGTTGGTCAACAAGCTTATGTTGGTCAACAAGCTTATGTTGGTCAACAAGCTTATGTTGGTCAACAAGCTTATGTTGGTCAACAAGCTTATGTTGGTCAGCCATTACTGTGGTGAAGTCACAAGAAGCCAGCAACTAATTGGCGAGTTGCTGGCTCCAACCGAGTGGAGTCGGATATAATACAGTATTAGCATTCTAGGTTAACAGAGTGCAAAGGTAGTCATCATACTAAAAAATCATGTGTTATGTGGGTATTTAGGATGTTTGTGATCTTGTTAACCCCTATAAATATAAATAAAAACAAGTGTGATCATGTTAATCCTTACACATGGACAAAGGAGGAGTTGGATGACAAACGAGATGGCCTCATAGCTATCATGAGATATTATAGAAAGAGCATGTAACGATAAAGATTTGATAGCTCTTTCTCTGATTCTTTTCAACAATACGAATGTGTTCCCAAAGATAGTGTTCTGAGCACTACTCATTTCCCCGGTTGCTCTCAGTGGTCATTCTTCCTGCCTTCTGGCATTTTCTTGGCCCTTAATGTTGATTATCTCGCCCCTCTGCTGTTGGGGTAATGACTACCCTTTTCTTCAACATCAACTTGCGATTGATGCAGTGTCATCCAGGGCCACCAGTTGTGGTTTCAATATCTCTTCAACTAACATCTGTGCTATGATTTACTCAGAAGCAGGTCATTCTTCGTTCCCCTTTGTCACTATGGTAGTCCCTTCTGTATAAAGATTCTGCTAAACTTTTGGAGTTACCATTTGATGCTTGTCTTGATCTCATATATCTAACCTCAGAGTTGAATGCTTATTGAAAGTCTTGTCCCATACTTCCTGGGAAGCTGATAAGACACATGCTCATCTACTTGCACTCTTCACTTGTTTTATGTAAACTGGTTTATGGCTGCCCTGCCTCTCCTTTGGTCCTTGATGCTCTGCACCAAGCTGGGTTGTGCTCCAGCTCTCATGGCTTTCGTTCGTCCCACATCCAGAGCTTGTATGTTGAAACAGGCATCTTGTCACTCTAGGTTCATAGTGATCGTTACTGCCTGCATTACCCCACGAGATGCTACATAGCCTTCCCAGTTTGGTGCCTTCTATTGATAATTACTTACTTACCCCACGAGGTCTCTGCAACATTCTCATTCTCACACTTGCCGTGGTTTGGCTGTTACCACTCCAGTGGTCACTGTACCCCTGCACCAACTTCATTTTTCTGTTTGGATATCTTGCTTACAAGGCTCCCTTTCAGTTTATGTTGGCAATGCCTATCATATCGCTCCATCCCTATCACCTTGGAGGGTCCTACTTGTGAAGCTTTGCAAGTCTTTGACCCCATGTGATGAAGGCTTCTACACCACCTCTTGTTCTGAAACAGTTTCCTGGAACATTTTTCATCACACTCACATTCTGTTGCCAACTGTGTTAGATACTCTGTTGTCTTTCCAAACCAAATCTATATGAGCCATCTACCTCCAAAGGTTAGCATCTTTACAGTCAAACTGTGTGCTATCTTGTATGCCCTTCATCAGTTGCTTTTCTGTCATCAGTACTTGCTTCTTTGTCATAGTGGTTGACTCTCGTAGTGCTCTCATGGCTTTGGACCCATTTAACTCTATACATCCTGTGGTAGTACAAATTCAATATTGACTGTTTTTAATCTCTTAGCTGGTTGAGTTTTGCTGGGTTCCTAGCCATATTGGCATTTCCTTATATGAGTGTGCAAACTGCCGCTAAGGAGATTATCTGCACTTATACTATTTCCCGAAAAGGCATTCGTTATTCTGATTTCTTCCCAGTCATTCATTTCTTGATCCATGCCCATTGACTTGGTCAGTCTGTTACTAGTAACAAACTGCGTGCTCTTAAGGGTTGCCTGTCCCCTTGATTATCTTCCTATCACCATAACCAGTGGTGGGAAATAGTTCTGATGAGGTTGCGTATTGGCTATACACATTTAACTTGCGGGACATTTAATGGAGCGCCGCCCTGCTCTTTATTGTCCGAACTGCAGTGTCCCTCTTACAGTCATGCATATCCTCGTTGAGTGTCCTGACTTTCAGCAAGACGTGCACGCACACACGTGTGCATGTCTTTTGCTTTCCACCTGTCCCTCATGGTCATTTGTCCCTCAATAGAATCCTTAGTGAATCCGATACCTTTGATATCTCTCACCTGTGTGTGCTTTTATTCTTGTATTGACATCCTTAGGTATATTTAGCACCTTTTTAATATCCTGCAACTTAAATTGTTACATAGTCTCCTCAGCTTGGTGCCTTCTTTTGATAATTACTTACACTATTACTTAAAAACAAATTTCTTTATGCATAGTAACACACCTATATGCACAGTAACATGTCTGTATGCACTGTAACACATCTGTATGCATATTACAGTAGCTGTAGGCATTCCCATGAGGTGAGGGTGGTTGCTAGGGCCTAATGGATCACACGAAATCCCAGAGGCAACAAATTAGTTTTGCCCCATATACTTCATTCAAAGAATTCCCTGTGAATTCACACTTACTTTCCAGTGGGAAATAATAAACACTAAGGTGTGCTAAATTTCAAGACACTAAACTGTACATTAGATATCAAATCACATAGGAATAAAAATTTGTTACTCATGATCATTTAGCATTTAATAATGTATTTAAATTTTAATATAATGGTGCCTATAAATAAAATGTTATATTAAAGTTTCTTTACAGAATGATTGACAAAAGTTTTAGAAATATCTTCCTTTTAGGAATGTGTTCAGTGATAATGTACAATGATACAAATTGATGTTAATAGCAAGTGTTGACATTTCTACATTAAGTCTGTCCCTTGCTGATGTTTGCATAACCAACTCCAATACATGTCAGCAATAACTTATCAGCTCCTGTTCTTGTTTCTGGAGTTTCATCAGAAAAACTGAAGTTCTTCTCTTTGTATTCATCAATTTTGAATGTCACTTGAAAGAAGTCTCGCAGGTGGCGAAGGAAATGCATCCTGAAAAGCAAGAGAAAATCGTCAGTAAAATGAGGTTTACAAATATATAAATCCCGTTGTCGGGGACATTAAGCTTGCACTTAAGACTTATTGAGGTTCTTCCCCACTAGGTCAAATACTAACCTTCCCACAGAATGGAATGGAACTATAAGGAGAAAGTGCCAAGCCATTATGACTATGTAGCACTGGGAAGGGGTCTGAATAAGGATTTGGGAATAGGATGGGAGGAAGGAATGGTGCCCAACCACTTGGACGGTCGGGGGATTGAACGCCGACCTGCATGAAGTGAGGCTGTCGCTCTACCGTCCAGAACCTTCCCACGGATGCAACCCACAATAATTACCTAATGCCCAAGTACCTGTTTAATTGCTAGGTGAACTGAGGCATCAGGGAAATGAAATATGCCCAACCGTTTCTGTCCTGCCCAGGCACTGAGCCTGGGTCTCACAATTATGAGCAAGGATGTAGATGAAATATGTCCAACCGTTTCTGTCCTGCCCAGGCACTCAGCCTGGGTCTCTCACTTATGAACAAGGATGTAGACCCCTGTACTACAAGACCCATATGATACAATAGCATGCAAATGTTTCATTAATACTGTACTCTCATTTTTTTTCATGGCGGAACCAGAATCAGACAACTTCTGGTAACAGGCCAAGAACTTTCCTATCCCATAGCTCATAGAAAATATAATATATAAATTCAAAACCAAATATATTGACTAAACCATGTAGAAAACAAATTACCAATCCAGATCATAATATCTAACAGTGATGCTAAACATAAAAAAAAATCACATCTACTGTGATTGTTGATCCATATGCATACTATGTGACTAGTTAAGAAATTTATTCATTTCTTATGTGAATATGTATGTATATTAGTTCATTTAACAAATAGAATATTAAAACATGTTTCAAAGCTACAGTGGTACCTCAGTTTTCGTATTTAATCCATTCCCAGAGACAGTACGAAAACTAAAAAATACGAAAACCGAAACAAATTTTCCTATAAGAAATAGTGTAAACTGAATTAACTGAATTAATATATTTGGGGGTGTGAAATGGATTAACTAAAAAATACATTTCTACAGACTAATACTCTTAGGTACTTTACCTTTTTTGAGGACTCTTGTTGGCGTATGGAAGATAGTGAGGAAGGAGGGAAGGGGGGGGGGGGGGGGAGAGTCCCCCTTTCATAATAACAGGAGTGATGACATTTCTGGGTTACACTCTCTCTCACATTTTGCAGGCATACCACTAGGACCTAGTTGTGGCTCACTGCTTGCTTGTCTTATAAAGAATCTGTCTATAGACACTTGTTTTCCCCTACGTTTTAACACTTGTCTGTAGCGAGACATCAAATTGTCTCACTATGAATGACCTCTTGTTTTTCCTCTATTGTCATCCTCACAACTATTTTCCTCGGTTGAACATTGCCATCAACTTTCTTGGAACCCATGGTGTGATATATAATAAAAACCTTTATGTATAGAAACCAAAAAAGCATGAAAACAATGAAATTCGTCACAAAGAATTAAAACACGATGACCACTAGGCGGGAGACACTGGTAAACTGGCGCCACGCACTCGGTGGACCCATATGTGTATAAACAAACTCTGAAAACGAAAATGGGCATACGAAAACCGAGGTTCCACTGTATATGGCTAAATAAATTAACTAGGGTTGCCTGTTGATCAATGAGGACATGGCCTGCCAGTAATTTCTTGTTTTAGCAGTGTGTAATTACGTAAGTGTAGTTACAGGATGAGAGCTACGCTCGTGGTGACCCGTCTTCCCAGTACACTACTCTGTGTCATGTAATGCTTTAAAACTACTGACGGTTTTGCCCTCCACCACCTTCTTACTTAACTTGTTCCAACTGTCTACAACTCTGTTTGCAAAAGAAAACGTTCTAATATTTTTATGGCACCTTTGTTTCCCTAGCTTGAATCTGTGTCCTCTTGTTCTTGAAGTTGCTGATTTTAGGATTTCCTCTTTGCTAATTCGGTCAACTCCTGTTATTATTTTGTAAGTGGTGATCATATCACCTCTTTTCAAGTGACATGACGGGAGCACCCGAGTGGTGCATCCAGCCAAGGGTGGGTGGAACTGCACTTTATCGTCATGTGGCAAGGATGCACTGACTACAGCTCAAGCCAATCAAGGATTTTCACAAGATTATAACGTCTTATTGGACACATTCAAGAGTAATCTTAGGAGTGACACTGTGAAGCAACTCAGATTCTTGGTGTGCTCAGATTCAACTCAGATTCTTGGTGCTCACACAGATCACCTGTGTGAGCCGGGCAACTGGGCTGAGGAACTGAGTGATGGTTCTCTCATAGTCTTTCACATCCTCTGTGCAACCAGGTGAGAGTAGGGAGTAATCCTGGTCAACGTTCAATAGCAGCAAGAAAGGACAGGTGAACAGTATGAACACTAACGTGCAGTCCTGTCATCCAGAAGAATTCAGAGACCATTGGGCCCGCATGGATGGACCAGGTGTCTGGGAACCCTATAATTCCAAGAAGGACCCAAAGCTGCAAGCAAACTCCAATTGAGAGAAGCAAGCACCCAGGGTGTGGAGAGTTAGAATATTCACCTTGCCTTCCTGACTTTAGGTGAGGAGGTAATGAAATTCTGTGACACAGCACAGAGAGGACTTCCAGTGCTGCTGTGGCAAGTGAGGCTCATAATCTGTGGCAAGAAGATGACATCATAATAACTCCCAGCTTCATCCCACTCCTCAAAGTGGGCGAAACGTGGCAAGTGATCCCTCTGTGCTTGCGTCTGAGGTCCTTTTTGGCGACAACGGTCCCCCAAGAAGGAGGAACGCATGTCACAATATGTTAAGACAATGTCTTGTAGGCCACCTTACAAAAAATATAATCTATTTCCTGCCAGTGTTCTGTTACAGATGAAGGTTCCCTGTGATAGGCGAGCCCTTGTTAGTAATACATTCATCCAGACCAAGACTCTAGACTGTGATTTTGTTCCTCACTCTCCCAGGGTTGAGTTAAAACTATCAGTCCAGACTAAACATGCCTAGGTTTGAGGACTTGCGCATGATGCCCGCTACTAGACAGTACAGTTAAGACAGAATTATCATACAAGTCCAGTCAGCTGCAAAGTGAACTCCTAACGTACACCCTATCTAATCCTATAGAGCACTTTGGTGCCTGTCTCAATTAGCCGGTCACAAAACAAGAGAGCACCTTATCTTGCATAAAAGTTAGTGTGTGATCACATACACATGATTAGTCCCCAGGATAAGATTTAGTAGAAGCAAGTCAAGATGTATACTATGTATTAGCCACAAGGACATGACACTGGTATGAATCTCCAAATAAAGAAGAATATAACAAATTATTATAAGAGCTAAATAACTGATATGGAAGTGAACATGCCATGTAGGCTAATAAAAACATTATAGCAATGTATATGCATTCATTCTCACTCGATAAGTGGGAAAGGTTTAGGGCATAATATTTCTAAATGTATAAAAGATCCTTTAAGAAATATGTTTGATGCATGCTGTCACTTACAGTACCAATAAGACAAAGTAGATAAATACACAAATGTCTTTATTCATACATACGTGTATGGAGCAAGAGGTCCCAAGACGATTTTGGACACATCCTTAGGTGTTAGTGCCATACAAAGAAGTACAAAAGGTTGGCAGAGAGTATCCACACAGCCACCACGGTAGATCTCCTCCAGCAATCCCCATGCTGCCTCCCGACCAACATCCTCCGGGAGCTTGGTTTCAGCCTCTTCTCCCGGGGCATTAGACATGGCTTCAGCACATATGAATGATCCCGTGTTTGTTTCTGCTACTGCACACAAGCCAAACCCTATAATATGAATAACACATTTACTAATATTCTTAGACTTAAATCAGGTTAGTTATCCCTGTGTAGACACTTGCAATGTGAAGACTAAACCGCACACCGTGAGTTGGAGACGACAATGTTTTGTCGTCTCCAACTCATGGGTGACTTTTGGTCCAGGATGGACCAAAACGTCGTCGTCTCCTCATCTTTTGGTGTCTGATTTAGTCTTCATATCTTCAGCCATGTTACTGTGATGCATTGTCTGCACTTGCAATGTATTTTCTCAACTTTGTGCTTTGATACAGTGACCTTTTCATTAACTTTCCAGTAAGCCCTTACATTTATTTTTTAACTCCATTAATGAAAATATATTTTTGTTCTCTTTTCACTAGTGCTGCATCCAATCCACCTCAGTATCGCATCTTTAAACATTAATAATTCCCAGCAATGATGTATCTCATTCTAAATAACCTAAGGAAAAGTACAAAACATAACTACAGTATACTACATCAACATTATACTATGTACTCTTGGTACAAAATTCACAGGTCTAACCTAAGGAGTATGTAATTTTAAATTTGAGAAAAAGCAATGTGGGCAAAATGTAATTTGTAATTAATATCTTCTGCTAATTTGGAGTTTTATTTTTTGAAAGTTAAGACTTGTATTGATTTGGAGTCATTGTACCATGTTTCAAATATCAATTTAATACCATTTTTTTATTATTAAAGCAAAAACCACTTGTCATAAGTACCGAGTGTCCCTAAAACTTGGGGACAAAGTCACTTGTATGAGTGTTCTAAAGTAGTGAAGTTATGTATTTTCAATACTAGCAGTCTTTTTCTGGAGGGAAGGTCCATATGGTGGCTGCCTGCAGCTAACAGCACTGAGACAGCTCCACACCTGTAAGTCACATCAACCCTTGCGAGTCCTTCAAAGCGTATGACCACAGCCAAAACCTGGTCCCCCTCAGAGGTACAGGGAAGTGCACTCATGATCAGCCTCACAAAGAAAAACACCCCCAGAAAGGAATCAAAAGCAAAGCAATGCAAACAGTTGCAAGGCTCACATAGTAAATAAACAATGCAGCAAATGACTTAACCCAGTAGTTAGGACATACACTCCCTAGTAACAGCTGACCACCAGCTCACCACCATGGGTCTAAGACAACAAAATGATAAACTAAAGAACTCTTTCAGGAGTCAACCATTTAAAAAAAACTCACCAGAACTGAAAGAACTAAACCCACACTTCTGGAGGAGAGCAAAAAGCTCCCCAACCCCACAATGGGAAGGAGTCACAGACTGAAGGGGTTATCTTCTTGAGGTTATCTTGAGATGATTTCGGGGTTTTTTTTAGTGTCCCCACGGTCCGGTCCTCGACCAGGCCTCCACCCCCAGGAAGCAGCCCGTGACAGCTGACTAACACCCAGGTACCTATTTTACTGCTAGGTAACAGGGGCATAGGGTGAAAGAAACTCTGCCCATTGTTTCTCGCCGGCGCCTGGGATCGAACCCAGGACCACAGGATCACAAGTCCGGCGTGCTGTCCCTTCGGCCGACCGGCTCCCGACCAAGGACAGGAAATAAATTGAAACCAACACTCGATCCAGAGACCATGACAGTCCAGAAGGAGAATAAACAGGCTAAAGGGAAAAAACTACAACTTTTGAAATGGTGTTTAGTATCAATACTGAGAGCCAACAAAAGGCTGAATGATAAGAGGCAATAGTACTTAGCATAAGATGCTGAACAACAAACAGCCAAGACAAAAATAGCATGGCCACCAAAACTGAAATAGAAGGTAAATGATGAAGAGAAAAACGAAAAGAGTATGCGGAAACCGCATATTGATGCAGCAAAGAATGATGCAAGAGAGAGAGACCAAAAGTGCAAATAATTGATCCATATCACACAAGAAAAAATTACATTAATAATATTTATTGTGAAAAGTGAACTATAAATGGCGATGCAATACGTTAAAAGTGCACAGTACTCGGCTCTGATTTTCAAAACTACTGTATTTAAAAAGAGAACACTGATATTAATATCAATATATTCAGAAATGAATGATCTTAAGCATATATATACATATATAAGAAATGCCTAAGCAATGTTTGGTGCATAAGGTGTCATAATGATTCATAAATAATGGGTATCTTCAAATCCTTTTACTATTTGAGATTGTATGGTGTTTTAATGCTCCTTGAGCCAGATCCAACTTCTCACAGGCAAGAACATGGGCAAGGACTTGTTAACACTCAAGAAAATAACATTAATAACATTAACATTACACACCTGGAGAACTGCCCTTTGAATTTTCTACTGTCAGGTACACATCAGTAAGGAACTTGAGAAATTCACCCTTGGCTGCATCAAGCATGCGGTTGGCAACGGTTGGAGCCACACGACTAGTGTAGGATATGCCTCTGATACGCTTGATCTTTCCACTTTCTTCCCACTTTCAAACAAAAAAAATTGGCGATATAAGTTTGATTCACATATTATAAATACAATACAGTATTATGCACAGCATTAAATATATTCGGCTTTGATTGAATATGAAAAAGTGCCTCTCTGAACATTACACATGGAAGCTCCCTAAAGCAAGCTTAATGAAGTCTCACCGGACACTCATAATAATTAGGACAGTGTGACAAACAACAATGGTGTATATCTGTCGATGATTCCGAGGATCAACGTCCCCCTGGCCCATTCTCTGACCACGCCTCGTGGTCGGAGGTCTGGTCAACCAGGTTGTTTAATGCAGCTGCTTGCAGCCTGATGAATGAGTCACAGGCTGGTTGATCAGATATCCTTTGAAGTTGTTTATCAAGTTCTCTTTTGAAAACTGCAAGACATCACTCCCATATGTGTAGAGAGAAAGTGTTGAAAAGTCTTTGCCCTTTGATGTTAACTATTCTTTTTCAGCATGCCTATTGTTCTTCTGCTTTTCAACGGGGCTACATTGCACATTCTGCCATGACTTCAGGTCTTATGTGGTGTTATTTCTGTGTTAGAGATTTGGAATCAGTCCAAGTATTTTTCAAGTGTAAATTATTATGTATCTCTCTCTCATCTGCACTCTTGGGAACTCATTTAAAATTTTTAAGTGGTCCTAATAATTTAATGTTTTATTGGATGGATTCTGGCAGTAAGAGATCTTTACATGCTCTTAAGGTCAGCAATTTCTCCAGCTTTGAATGGGCGTGTTATCATGCAACAATATTCTACTCTAGAATGTCTTAAAAAGTATCATCATTGGTATGGCATTTCTTGTTTGAAAGTTTCTTGTTAAAACCTGTCGTTTTCTTGCAGTTGTGACAGCTACTTATTGTACTCGTTAAAAGTAAGGTCTTCTGACCTTACTCTTAAATCTTTTACACTGCTTTTTCTTTCAATATTGTGGTTTGACTGCATTTTATATGTGGTTTTTGTTTTGACCTTTTGAGGGCACCCTGTTCTGAATCCGTGTTGCCCAGGGTTATGTAGACACTGAGTCCATGTGTTTTGTGATCTAACTTCTCAGCATTCTTTTGACGATTTTTATAATGTGTGATTTTAAACCTATTGTTCTATAAGTTCTTGCATCTGCCTTACTACCTCCTTTATGAAGTGGTGCAATCTTTGCTATTTTAAGTACTGTATATCAGGAATAACACCAATATCTAGGATCTGTTTCCAAAAGATGTTTAGATCCTGTGATAGTGCTTTTTGCAATTATACTGTAGATGAATATAGAATTCCACGAGTCTGAGCCTGGTGCAGAGTGCATGCTGTCTATGGCTACTGCAAAGTCCCGTGGAGTTAGGGTGACATCTGATACATGCTTCGATGCTAATGTCACATTCATAAAGAATTCATTTAGATCATTGATCTTCAATATATTCAGGGGTTCACTGAAAACAGAATTGTACTGTAGCCTCAGTATTTCACTCATTTCTTTGTTGTCATCTGTGAAAGTTCCATCACCCTTGCACAAAGGCTCAATGCATGATGTAATTTTTTTCAAGATTTTGCTCAGGAGAAAAAGAAGTACTGTATTTTGGATTTCGCTCTCTTTCACTTATGGCCTTTTGCTCTCTTTATATCTCAACCATGAAGCAAGATTTAAATAAATTTAGTGTGTTTTAAAACAAAGCAGCAAAATAATGTACAAGAAAAAAAAGATTGTCACAAATATAACTGTGTTTAAATGAACACTTATTTGATTTACCTGGAATGGTCTCAATGTCCTCCTAACGGGACATGTGAAGACTACCACGCCCCCTCCACCAGGCGGAAGACCCCGTCGAAGCATCTTCAAACTCAGCCCATCATCTACCACCAAGAACTTTTTCAATACTGGCATCAAGGATGAACGAATCATGTCAACAGATGGATCCAACTGGAAAACGAAGCATTATCTGATATATTCTGTCACTTATATACAAAACATATGTTGTCTTTTTCCCTAAAATCATATTACAGTACAATATCCATAATTAAGAAATCAGGAAGTCTCTGAAATCCAAAAATCCAACATTGAATATAATAAAAGCCCTTTCCTAGCAGTTCCTCAGGGGCTCCCTGAGCTACCGACTTGAAATCTTCTAAACCTTTGATATAACACCACGCTCTAACCAATCTACAAAAATTGGTAAAAGTGTGATCATAGCCATATTAAAAGTTACTAATATTTCCCATGCTCTATGGGAAAATTTCACTAAGAAAATTTGAATTTGAACTTATCATATGATAGACAACTACCAAAAAAATTTTTTCTTTAACCACTATGATGCATTGCGTTTATTATGAAATTCTTCCTGTGCGCAGAAAATCCAGTGTTCGCAAAAAAAAAATTCTTTGTAAAATGATAAATTCTCTTCCCTGAACATATACATGTAAAAAAAGGGTTGAGTGTAATGAAACACCATTTTCTGAGCGAGCCCTGGAGACTCTTTGTACCTATCGGGCTATGTGTGATATATTAGATCGGGGCATTAGTCTAAGGAGTTCGACCTACTGGGGACCATGAGGCAGAACCTGGCCCCCCTCAGAGAAGTTTCAGGGAGCAATGGCCCTGGAAAATCCCCCTTGGGGGTTTTTCCTTATCTGTCATCGACCGGGGTTAGGCAACCCAGAAAGGTAGGCAAAACAAAACAAACCCAACATGGTAAGAAAAGTGAATGAAAAACCGAAATGAGAGGCAGAACTCCTTCCATTCGACTATCAAAATCCCAGCGCCCAAATATCAGCCCAGGACATATTGCCAAACACAGCAGCCAATGCTGCAAATTTCCTAACGTCATGGGCACAAGAATAGACTGAAAGCTGGCTAGACTTAATAACCCTGGGAACGACCTGGGAAACCCGATCCCTGGAACAGGGAATGAGGGAAACTGGATCAACCCAAAGCACATCCCCAGCCACAGAAGCTGAAGTGCGAAGATAACGGCAAAGAGCCGCAACTGGACACAACACATGATGCACACCCGGCTTGACCAAGTATTAATGACCCAAGGACCCCTCTGGAAAGTAGCCGTCTTGTTCTTCACCAGAAAAGAAGGAGAAGGCTGCAACCGAACAAACCGACCACAGGACCGAAAGAGCAGAAATCCCTGCACCGCAGGAGAGCATGTAGCTCACTGACCTGACCCCAGAGGCCAATGCCAACAGAAACAGAGACTGGGAAAAATAATCTTGAACTGAAGGGGGCACCACAAATCAAGTCAAGGAGAGGAGAGATAGGAAAGCACCCTGCAAATTAAATGACTGTCCTGAAAAAGCCAAGACAGAAAGGACAAGACAACCCAATGAGAAATAGAAGAAAACCTACGAAGAGAGAGAAAATGGCTGGAAGAACGCCAGGAGACATTATACTGACGCCAAAACAAAGCTCTCAGGTGGAACACCAACGAAGACGCCTGATCACCATACAAATGAGGTGATAAACCCGCATCAAAAAGACCAAACGCAAAGAGGGGAGGAGAAAACCAAACCAGCTGTGTACCGGACAGGTCCGACCTGCTGGAAGAGGTGCAGCCACAGAAAACACCCCGGGTTTGCACACCGAGCAAGCAGAGCCAGGAACCAAGACTGGGCTGGCCACCAATTGGCAACGAGGACTACTCTCCTGTGGTAGGTCTCCAACCAAACCAGAACCCAAAGCAACAGCTGGACCGGGGGAATTAGAGGGTAGAGGGACAGGTAACCCTCCCTACACCAGTCCTGTTGAAAGGCGTCCACCGCGACAGCCTCGCAGTTGGGGAAGGGCGCCACATTTACCGGGAGACACCGAGACCATGCCAACACAAAGCGGTCCACGTTCAGGAGTCAGTACGCCCGGCAGAGTCAACGGAAGGAGTCGGCATTGATCGTCTATTCTGTGGACATGGGGGAATGAACCAAGACAGGCCGTCCGCCAAGACGTTGGACACTCCCCGGATATGAACCGCATGGAGAGCCAAACCCCGAGAAGCCAGCTGATAAGCCACTCGAAACGACTAATCCCAAAGAAGCAAAGACCGAAGAGAACCCCCTGCGATTCAGGCAATGAATCACCAGAGAACAGTCTTAATGGATTCGGATGGTCGAACCCCGAGCGACCCAAACCCTCCAAAGTGACAGCCAAACCGCCGCAAACTCCCGCACCGTGCTGCGAGCCCGATGGAAGGACGGATCCCATCACTCCTGGCCGACCTGGTGAACACTGGTCACAAATCCCGAGCTGAGAGAATGCTTCTGTGAAAACATCGAGCCAGGGGCTCGTGTAGGCGCCAAAGCACTGAACCCCAAAAAACCCGAAGAGGAAGCTGGCAACACAGTAAGATGCAATGCTCCTTGAGTACGAGTCCAGCGATCACAAGAGAAGCAGAAGGGGCGTCCCCGATGGAACCAGAACAGACGCAGAAGCCAAACCCGACCCAGCGGGTAGACCAGCACGGCGAAGTTCAAACTCCCCTACCACTGCTCAAGTAACCGCTGAGTGACCATCACCCCCCCCCCTTCCCCCCGCCAGAAACAGCCAAAAGCAGGACCGCAGCCTCAGCAACGCCTTTGAAGGAAGAGACATGGAAACGGTCCACGAGTCCCAAACAAGACCCAGCCAGGTTCGAACCTGGGACGGAACCAGATGGGACTTCCTCCAGTTCACCAGGAACCCGAACCTGGCGAGCTGGGAAAGAACCACACTCCTGGAAACAAACGGACCAACTGGGAGCCAAGCAGACACACCAGCCAGTCGTCGAGGTAGGCCTCTCCCTGGCCTACCTCGACTTTCCTCCAAGAAAGTTTGATATAAAGTACAAAATAATTCCTTTAATTTGCATCACATACCTTATTATTTGTGACGCCCTTGAGTGTGATGTTCAATGGAGTCTTGCAAAATGGTGCCAGCATGAAGAGAGGCTCTAAGAAGTATCTGGAAGAATTATAATTAATAATCAGTATTAAATAGCTAAATAGGTTACAAGATGTTTTGACTGAAGCCAATCAAGAGAGGTATCTTCAAACTGTCATATCCAAGGATAAAAGGAAATTACAGCACAGTAGAATGAAATGCTTCTTGCATCTGTTGGTGTCTGCAGCCCTGCTTCAGAGTCCAAACCAATGGAGGAACTAAGAAGTAGAGCAAACAGAAGCTGGACAAACTAGTCCATAAAACAGAACTCTGAAGCACACCTTAGGGAAAGGGAACCATATAGTGCTTGGAAGGGATAAGGATTTGGAATGGGACAAGTGGAAGGAATGGTGCCCAACCACTTAGACGGTCCGGGATTGAACACCGACCTGCATGAAGCAAGACCATCGCTCTACCATCCAGTCCAAGTGGTTGGGCACCCCTTAGAGGAAATAAATCTGTAGGAATAACTACTTAGGTTTTGGCACAATACCTAGCCTTGATCAAAGAGGATCCATTGTCTTATCTACCACAATACCAAACTCCTAGACCCCACCTCCTCAAAAAAAAAAAAAAAAAAAAGTGGGGGGCCTCGGATTGGAAGGAAAGCGGCATTCATTATGGAGACCTCTAAAGACCATTAAAGGGGTGCTTCTAGTAGGCTTATATGGAACTTGGAGGCCTTGTGCCATAACTAGGGAAGCAACCTCGACTGAGAGAGGGCTCTCTCAGTCTGGTTCATTCTCGCCTCGCAATTGGGAATTCCGGGTTGAAATCCTGGGCAGACAGAAATAGTTGGGCATATTTCCTATCATCTAATGCATCTGTTCACCTAGTAGTAAACAGGCACCCAGGAGTTAAGTCAGCTTCTTCTGAAGGTTACATCCTGGGAATAGTTAGTAATTCAACCCTAGGGAGGACCTCGATATAAGCCTAATATGTATATATACATTGGCTTCCTGTCCCTCACCACAATGAATTATTATTTTATTACTATTTATTAAAGTTATATTTATGACATGAACAGATTAATTATCCAATAATTAAAATGTAAAACAAGAGACTGAACTACCCACAACATACCCTATCCCGCGCTGGTTTGAACAATTGTGATCCAAACGGCCACCAGCTAATACACCAGGCTTGTATAGCACTGCTGTCCCTGTTTCGTTTACTTCAATGCTGCTGCCATTGCTGATACAATCAAGGAGACGAATAAAGTTAACTTCATGCTCTGGAAAGAATTTAAAATAAGAAGATAAGAGCAAAATACTTCCCTAGTACACCACAATCATGCCATTTTTCAAGCCTTTTAACCTTTAGACAGTGATCGTCATGTGATGATTCCTGGGATGTTGCAGTTATCATCATATGATGATTTAAATAATTATTGACTGGATTTTACACATATGATGCAAATAGGGATATAATAGGTCTATGTGGATGTAATGGAGTTTACCTTGACCCTTGAATAAAATCCTGCTACCATTTCATGGTTATGAATGTGGTTATCAACATGAACGTTACTAGGGGGAATGTGACGATTAAAACAATTATTGTCATGTGACAATTAAAACAATTATTGCCTGGGTTTTACATGTATGATGCAAATATGGATATAATAGGTCTCTGTGGATGTAAATAAAGAAAAACAAGTGATAAAACAGCGAAGAGTATATATCAGAAACCGGCAGTAAAGTCGAGCACCAGGCGTTGACAAGTACCAGACACAGCCTTGCAGAGCACCTCCACCCAGTGAAATGATAAATATTCACTTACTTTCATGTTTTTTTAACATTTTGCATAGAAATTAATAATTCTATAATGACAAATTATTTTTTTTTATTTTTATATTATTTCCATATTTTTGCACATAGGCAATTTGACTATTTTTTCATACTCGTTGTCCAAGGGTTAAAATTTTGTTGCAGCTAATAAAATGCAACACTGATCACTAAACACTGATCATTTGTATGCGGAAAAACCACAAAGAAATGGGGAAGAGAGATGAACGTTTCGGCCTGTTAAAGCCGTTGTCAACACCAGACAGTCTGGTGTTGACAACGGCTTTAACAGGCCGAAACGTTCATCTCTCTTCCCCATTTCTTTGTGGTTTTTCCGCATATATATATACTGTATATATATATATATATATATATATATATATATATATATATATATATATATATATATATATATATATATATATATATATATATATATATATATATAAATAGGGTAAGCACTTAATACTAAATGAGAAGTAAGCTATGTTCAGGAAATGTAACAAATGATATACAGTATAAAGGTGATACTTTATAATGACAGGCATAGACTACTACATTATAGAATTTGTAGCTTTAGCAACCATACAGAGGTAGTTTAAACATTATTAATAACAGCAAGATATACAAAGGATCATTTTAGTAAAGTCATTAGAACGATAGTGTTTCAGGCACTACAGAATAAACCAGCCTGGGTAAAAATATTCAAAGATGATAACCAAAGCATCTGACAATTGTCGTCTTTAGATATCTGTATACACTTTAGATTTATCATTTTATATACAAGAAGGTACATTGGGGGTTAACAGAAAACATAGAAATTAAGTTGATTTTACATCTTGTAAAGCCACTAGCACGTGTAGCGTTTCGGGCTAGATATCTGTATACTGTACATTTTAGGTATCTGTATACACTTTAGGTACCTGTATACACTTTAGGTATCTGTATACACCTTAGGTATCTGTATACACTTAAGGTATCTGTATACACTTTAGGTATCTGTATACACTTTAGGTATCTGTATACACTTTAGGTATCTGTATACACTTTAGGTACCTGTATACACTTTAGGTACCTGTATACACTTTAGGTACCTGCATAGACTAAGCCAGTATGACTATACGTTTTGGAAGGGAGTTATGAGGAGAACGCGCTTGGCTAGTACGAGTATAGAGCACTATACCTGCAAGCCCAGGGTCCTCAGATGCAGCTCTAATGTTTCTGATTCTGACGGCCTTCCCACTTAATGTTGCTAGAATCAACCTCTGACGAAAGAAATTACTGCCTTCGTATGTTAAAATCCCTCCCAGCTCCATTGTAGTCGGTGCTGGTGTCAGTAGCGAGGGTAGAGACAGGGAGTAGCAACACGTGGAGGCGGTGCTGCCCCACAACACTCAAATGTAAACAATGATACGTCATTGATGACGTCACGTCAGTCATGAACGACTGGACGAACGCGCGATTCTTGCGGATTCATTTCTTGTAGCTTATTTATAATTTGTGTATCTAATTGTTTATTTAATTCATTGTTTAATTATTGATTTAATTGTGAATTTAATATTAATTTAAATATTTATTGATTATTTATTCATTTAAAGGAATTTATATATTCGTTGATTATTTATTCATTTAAAGGAATTTATATATTAATTGATTTATTAATGTATAAATTTATTTATGTTCTCTAACAATGAACCTTGCGATGATTTCGAGGTAACATATAATTAATAGATTTGCGACAATGTGCCATTTAATCTATAAAGAAGAATGTTTGTGTGAAATTGAACACGTTGAAGCGTTTGGGCTAGCTTCTTTTAACGTGGATATCGATATCTATAGCAGATGGCTGTAGGTTGATTTATTGATTTATTTATTTATTTATGTATTTATTTATTTATTTAATTATTTATATACAAGAAGGTACATTGGGATTGTGAGGATACATAGCATAGTAATTACATTCTTGTAAAGCCACTAGTACGCGCAGTTTCGGGCAGGAACATTCCAACTGTGAACTATGTGAACGAGAGCTGGGACATACTCTCCATTACTATACCTGTGATTGTCCCTGTTATCAGTGACTTCAGACCAAATGGTATGAGGTACTTTGAGTTCTGTAATTACTTCATACACTCAGGAATATTGGAAGATATTCTTGTGGTGTACCCAGAGTTTGCTAGTGGAGGCTAATAGATCAGCAGCCTCGTATGTCATGTTCTCTCCTGACTCAATGTGTGACTATCCTGAGAGATGGGGATATTAGATGAACTTATAGCTAGGTTCTGATCTACACTTTGTTATCTTTTATATCGAATAGGATAGCAGCACATTGCTGTGCATACCTAAGCTTGTTAATAAAGCAAAATTTAACGTTACGTGATTAATGTGTTTTTATTAACATGCTTAGTTATACATTATAGTATATGAAAGATTAATAGGGTATTGGGGGATATTAATAGGGTATTAAAAGTATCAACTCAAGACAGAACACGAAACAATAGGTATAAATTGGATAAGTTTAGATTTAGGAAAGACTTGGGTAAATACTGGTTCAGTAACAGGGTTGTTGATTTGTGGAACCAATTACCGGGTAACGTGGTGGAGGTGGGGTCCCTCGATTGTTTCAAGCGTGGGTTGGACATGTATATGAGTGGGATTGGGTGGTTATAGATAGGAGCTGCCTCGTATGGGTCAATAGGCCTTCTGCAGTTACCTTTGTTCTTATGTTCTTATTACAGAACGTAGATTAAAATGCCTAGCTACAAGTTCATCTAATATCGCCATCTCACAGGATGGGTATACCAGGAATCAGGAGAGAACATGAAAAGCAAAGCTGATTTACTAGCCTACACTAGCGAAATCTGAGTAGAACACAAGAATATCTTTCATTTTACTGAGAGTGTCACTAGATGGCTTGGAGTCGTCCCAGTGCCCCCCATAAAAGGGGGCACGGCCCCAATTATGCCCCCTCCTTCACGAAGTCTGTGGATCTGATCTGTTCAGCACCGAGTCCATGTACTTCAGCTTTTGTTTAAATAATAGTGAACTAAGATATGGAGTTTCAAAACATACGTTCAGTTGACTGATTTGCCTTCTGGCTGTAACCTTTTGGTTAGATTGAAGTATAAAGGGAGTGTGTGGGCAGGGAGGGAGAAGATGAGGGAAGAGACAGGGAAAGAGTGTGTGCATGAGGGGCAGGGACGTACGAAGGGAATGGGGAAGGGTAGGGACGGAGGAAATGGGGGGAATGACGTATGTTTAGAGAAGATGGGGAGGGTAGGTAGGAGGAAATGGGGAGCTTATAGGGGGGAAGGGATATGGGAACGATGTGTTGAGGGGACATGGAGAGGATGTGATGGGGGGCATGAGAAGAATGTGTGGGTGGGAGATGGGGAAGGAGGGAGTGAGGGGGGAGGGGAATGTAGATGGTGTGAAGATGTTAACTGAAATGAAGACATTAATTATCGAAGACTGTTATAGTGGTTGGATGAGAGGGAAAGATGTGTGTGTGTGTGTGTGGAGAGCAACCCGTTCTCGCACTTTCTTTCCATGTAGGACGGGCTATGGTGAGCCCGTAAGATGAGAAAAGGAGTTGAAGGCAACCAATAGGCAAGAGAGAGTTGAGGAGCAAGGCAAAAGGTATGCAAGGTAAGGTGTAGTAGTAACAGGAAAAAGAACAAAGGTTTATTAAAACATGTACAAAGCATCGACATGCGCATACATATGCGAGTGTTCCACGGCGCTCAACTATGGGCAGCCATGTATATTGAAATACACGTGAAGAACCCTAGAAATATCCTCCAGGTCGATGGCCAAAAGAGAGCACGTTTATACCTTAGCGACCCAACAACCCACACCATTTTAGCAATTTAACAGTCTCCGTGGTGTAGTGGTAAGACACTCGCCTGGCGTTCCGCGAGCGCTATGTCATGGGTTCGTATCCTGGCCGGGGAGGATTAAACTGGGCGCAAATCCTTAACTGTAGCCTCTGTTTAACTCAACAGTAAAATGTGTACTTGGTTGTAACAACGATTCTTCGCGGCAGGGGATCGTATTCCAGGGACCTGCCCGAAACCCTACGCGTACTAGTGGCTCTACAACCATGTAACAACTCTTCTATATATCTCAAAAAACAAAAAAACAAAAACTGAGAGCCCGCCTGGTATAATTTCTGCCAGAAACGCTATGGGTGCTATAGTGGCTTTACAAGAACGTAAACATATTTAATGCTATGACTCTCATAAACCTTCTTGTATATAAATAAATAAATCATAACTCATACTGTACTCCACATTTTCTACAACTTTTCCCCTATCTATAAAAAAATCATATTTACTCCCAATAAACAAAAAATACCCACTCGACATTGCTAACTCGCTACTAGATTAGATTAGATTAAATATTTTATTAGATTAGATTAAATATTTTATTCATAACAAGTTGATATGAATTATCACAATTATATACTTCCATAATCTTTCCCACAACCCCCTACCACGGGGGAGAAGGGGGTAAACTAAAATATATATATACTGGTTTAATATTATAACTAAATTGCCATGTAAGTTATAAACAAAATGTATATTAATCACTCAATATCTCTACCCTCACCGTGCTCAAGGTGGAAGTTGCCAGTGGCAGCCGCAAGCATGGCAACCGGTTGGTACTGAGGGCCCCCTGCACTGCCAGCTGGCACCTGACACACTGCCACTCATCAATACTTAGTCAATACTCATCAATATTCGCAATCGACTTGAGAATGGTCCATGACGGACCGAAACGTCCTCGTCGCTTCACTTTCTAGTGTGTGGTCTGGTCAACATATTTCAGCCACGTTAAATGAACAAATCCACAAGGGCCGTGACGAGGATTCGAACCTGCGTCCGCCACGTTCAGCCACGTTATTGTGACTCCTCGTCTGCGGTTGAGGCTCTCAAATGGGTGTTCAACTTTACAAACACAGATGCTAGCCATTCAAAAGGCTTTGGAACATGCTCTTGCTGAACACCGACAACATGTTATCATACATACAGATTCGAGAACAATACAATACAACAATACAATACAATTTTATTTAGGTAAGGTACATACATACAATAAATTTTTACAAGGATTGGTAGACTTATAGGTAGAGCTAGTACATACAATGCCTAAAGCCACTATTACGCAAAGCGTTTCGGGCATACTGCCATTGAAGCCTTGCACCAAGAACACATACATGACAACATCCATCTGATCACAAATTTCATATCATTAATGCAAACACTGAAAGGTCAAGGCCGTCGGGTACTTATCAACTGGGTGCCAAGTCATGTGGGAATAATAGGAAATGACATTGCAGACGAAGCTGCAAAACTTGCAATTAAGAGAAGAAATGTAGACATTTACATACCACAGAGTCTATCACAGATTAAGAAAGTAATAGGAAATAGAGCACTGCAAATGATGTACAGTGACCACAACACAGCAGTTGCAACATCAGGATCTGCGGGTTGGTACAAGAATTCAACCAACTACGAACCACTTGATGAAAGTTTGATGAAAGGGAGCAGTAGAGCAACAGAAGTGCACTCACATCGCATCAGGCTTGGATACCCATGTGCATGGGAAATAGGCTTACAGGTTCCGGAAGATGAGAGGAAATGTCAGCACTATGGAGAAATGCCCGACAGACCATTGGAACATTATCTAACACAGTGCACAGTTACAACCACAACAGACCACTGGAACATTATCTAACACAGTGCACAGTTACCACCACAACAGACCACTAGAACATTATCTAACACAGTGCACAGTTACCACCACAACAGACCACTGGAACATTATCTAACACAGTGCACAGGTACAAACCCAATAAGATTTCAACTTAGATTCAACAGAGCAGAAGAAGTTGTTAAACACATGGGACAAAATCTTACTGAAGCGACCATACGAGTCATAAATACTCGTACTCCGCCCAAGTAAAACAGAAACAAGCAACACTTAGTGGGCCAGCCAGAGGCTTAGGGCCCGCCCAGTGGGCCAGCCAGAGGCTTAGGGCCCGCCCAGTGGGCCAGCCAGAGGCTTAGGGCCCGCCCAGTGGGCCAGCCAGAGGCTCAGGGCCCGCCCAGTGGGCCAGCCAGAGGCTCAGGGCCCGCCCAGTGGGCCAGCCAGAGGCTTAGGGGCCCGCCCAGTGGGCCAGCCAGAGGCTCAGGGCCCGACCAGTGGGCCAGCCAGAGGCTTAGGGCCCGCCCAGTGGGCCAGCCAGAGGCTTAGGGGCCCGCCCAGTGGGCCAGCCAGAGGCTTAGGGGCCCGCCCAGTGGGCCAGCCAGAGGACCTAATCAAGTCGGGACAAAAGGATCGAAGACGGACTGAAACGTTATCAATTTCATTTAATATAAATACTAGTGTTTTCTGCCCTCTGAGTGTCAGTAAGATAACGAGTAGACATTCTCCGATGTTGTGAAATCTACTGGAGTGGTCCACAGCTGCTCCCAGGCACAGGTGCGGGGCTGTAGTTAACACCACACCTGCACCACATGTTAACTACAGGTGTTAACTACACCTGTAGTTAACACATCTGCACCACCAAAATGCAGCGTCTCCAAACTTGATACATTAATTGTAAGTGACTCCTTATCATCCTTAAATGCTCTCAACTCTTTAAGACATAACTGTAACATGCTCGTGTCCGAAGCTAGACACAAATACAGCAAAATTATTAAGGGTGGTAACAGAGTCCATTTCATGTGGTCTCCATCTCATGTTGGCCTCCATGTTCTAAGTCTCTGTATTTATTAGTTTTCTGGGTCTCCCGGAAGGTGGCCGCCCCGCCTTCCTCAGCTGTACTGGGGGTAGATAGGTATCAGTCAATGTAGACCCACATGTGTAGTCCCACACGACCTCTCTAACTTCCCTCCATGGCTGCAGGGAGGCGTTTGTGACTGTTTTTGTACTTGATAAGGTTAAAAAAAACTATTTTTTCATTGAAATTTTTAATCTGATAGCAGCACTAAATATGATTTAATTTTGTGTGGGATTATTTTATAACTTTCTTCCCATTCTCTCTCCCTCTCTCTCTCTCTCTCTCTCTCTCTCTCTCTCTCTCTCTCTCTCTCTCTCTCTCTCTCTCTCTCTCTCTCTCTCTCTCTCTCTCTCTCTCTCTCCCTCTCTCTCCCTCTCCCTCTCCCTCTCTCTCTCTCTCTCTCTCTCTCTCTCTCTCTCTCTCTCTCTCTCTCTCTCTCTCTCTTTCTCAGTGGGCAAAAGTTTCACAAGTAACATTGAATCAAAAACACATCTTGTATCCAAGCATGGAGACCTCATCTACAGAAAGACATATCTGCATTGGAGAAAGTTCAATGGCGGCCAACTAAAATCATTCCTGAATTCAATTGACTCCCATACCATGAATATGGTATGCCCTATGCCCTCTGCCCATACAGAGGGCATATCTGTGGCCCTCTGTGGTTGAGGGCCACAGAACTAACATCACTACAAACCAGACATGACAGGGCTGAGATTATCGAGACTTATTTATTTATTTATTTTTATATGTATACAAGAAGGTAAATTGAGTCTATGAGAGTACATAACATTGAAGTTTTTACATTCTTGTAAAGCCACGCAAAGCGTTTCGGGCAAGTCCTTAATCTAATAGATAATTTTTAAGTAGGTAATTTGTAGCAAAATTGAAAAAGTTAACAGGTATATTGTAAGACAATTTGAAGAAAATTAGTTGGTATCCCGCCAAACACACAGCGAAACTACGACGTTGGTACAACGTTCGAACAAGTTTTAACCCCTCCTAACCAATTATAACAACCAATATAGCAAGTTGTAACAACGTTCTAATACGTCATAAACACGTTAAGCCAAGATGTAACAACTTTATTACAAGTTGTAACAAGCGGAAAATAGAGAGACAGTTTCGGTTTGTGTTTCCAGGGATATTATAGTAAAATTTCAGGATTATCAACAGGTACAGTGTAGCATAATTTGAGGATTATTTCTAGGTATATTGCAGTAAAATTTGCGTTCACATGACAACCATGGTATAAGACATTACAACGGTGAAGTTATATGGCTTAGGCACATATTTTGGGGGTAGCACACGATACAGTGCGAGTGTGAAGCTCTGGGTAGAAAATTATTAGGATGAAATTAGCTACTTTTTGGGTTTTCTTTTGAAGGCGTAGGTTGAACAGCTTTTTAATTCGTTTTGGAGTGAGATCCATAGACTAGGAGTCAGATTCACGAAGCAGTTACGCAAGCACTTACGAACGTGAACATCTTTCCTCAATCTTTGACGGCTTGGGTTACATTTATTAAACAGTTTACAAGCATGACAACTTGCCAATCAACTGTTGTTATTGTTATAAACAGCCTACTGGTGCTTCGGAGCTCATTAACTGTTTAATAATTGTAAACAAAGCCGCCAAAGATTAAAAAAAGATCTACAGGTTCATAAGTGCTTGGGTAACTGCTTCGTGAATCTGGCCCTAGGTCCCTTTATTTGCATAGAGTGTTTACACAGATTAAGTTTGACTCTGGGTGATATCAAAGATATATTTATTTCTGGTGTGGTACAGTAGAGTAGCAACAGGTACTCTGAGAGAGAACTTTATCAACATAGAGGTCCGAGACTGTTCAACACGCTTCCACTACACATAAGGGGCATAACTGGCCGACCCCTAAGCCCCGGAAGCACCTCAAGGTAACCTCAAGGTGGTGCTTATGGGTTCTATTACATCTGTCAATGAAGCGTTTCAGATCAGGATTTGCAGTTCAGTACTTTTAAAATACAATTTGGAGGATATTGACCCGGGTCACTTCTTTAAAAGGTCAGATGTAACATAAACGGAGCAACTGTTTCAAGCTTAAAAAAAGCTACAATGCAGAATGGAACAAATTAGATGCGTTTTTCATCAATAGTTATAAATCCTTAGAACCGCCTACCCGGCATTACTAAAATGTAAGCACTAAAAGGCACTTTAGTACGACTATTTGTTGACGTTAGGAACGCTTGCGAGAACGGGCTGCGATAACAGCCATGAAATCGGGTTTAACACTCTTTGGATAATCAAACCCACATTTTCATATGTCATTGTAGTTGCTGGGATTACATTCATACAATTACAAATCACCCTGCAAAGTTTGATGAGGCTAGTTCTGGGACCCCACCTCGAAGAATTATACATTCTCTCATATAGATATAAATAGGTAAATCAGGTAAATGCCAAGACATTACTGCAGTTCAAAATCCACTTGGGAACAATGGGGAGGGGGACGCTTGACAAGCCGGCGGCTTCTTATCCCCGTCGAGGCGAATATAGAAAGGCATTGGCCCCTCGGGCTAAAATGTTGGTACATATCATAGTTCTTCATACTATGGTGCTTTTTTGTCTTCGTGTCAGTGTTTGCTAAGTCAGCTCAATCGTTTCCTGAAATAGACGTGTAGTTTTGACAACATAGATTGAAATACTTATATTGGTCTATTCAATTTCTGGTTTATTATATATAAGTATTGCAAGAAAGTCGCACAGCGTGTCGACTTCCTTCGAGATAACCTGTACATGATATGCAAGAAATGATTGCGCTCCACTTAACTGTTTCAGTAAATATACTGCAGTTTCTAAAGTTTTCGTTAACTGAAAATCAATTTTATATCGTACTAGAAAAGATATATTATAATATAACTAGACAAAATAATATATACACACATATAAATCACAGCGCAGCAATATTGATAAAACAAATGTCACGAGTCACATGTTTCCACGCGTGCGCTTTGAAATTTCTGAATAATTTTCGATAGCAGTTGTCTCATCAAGGAGAAGCACTTAATGATTGAAATGTTATCGTAGTAAGATAAGGAGATAGGCGGAGCCAATGGGTGTGGAGGAAAGTGCCCAGCCCCCGCGGGGGACCAATGGCAGCTCAGGGCACCTGACACGTGTGTCAAGCCCACACTCTTCACAGAGTTTAACTTTCGCGACTCTTCCTTATCTCCTCCTACACCCCCAACTATATCATCTCATCATCTCATACTTGTCAATTATTACATTTTAATATATAGTATTTTATTTTAAAGTGTACGCACTTTCAGTGACTTACTAAATTAATACGATCGTTGAAATTGCTAGACACCAAAATCAGATCTAAACACACAGGAGTGTGAGAGGTGATGGCGGCCGGGGCCGGCCGCGGGTCACTCTGGTATTCACGAGCCGCTGATAAGTCCCCCACCACAGCCGCTCTGCACCTGATATATCCGGTATAAGGTCAAGGTCTGGTCCAAGTATCCATAGTCATTAAGAGTTAATAAGCCAGGCAGGCGAGATAGAGAGAGGTTACATACCTGCAGCAGCCAGCACTTGTGTGGGGCCCACAGCTGCAGTGTTCAGGTATGGCTTGACTATATGTGTTCTCCTGTGTTCTTCTGTGTCTCCTGTGTTCTCTACACAGCTCTCGGCTTGCTGATGGTCTCGCCTGTAAGGCTGTTTTAAGGGTATTAATAATTATTGTTGACTTATGAGACGTCTGTGAGAAGTAATAGTTTTCTTTAGGGTAAGTCCGCCCACCTGTCTTATTTGGGCCGAGACTATTTATTTATTTATTTATTCATATGCAAGAAGGTACATTGGGTTTGAGAGAATACATGGCAGAGTATTTACAATCTTGTAAAGCCACTAGTACGCGCAGCGTTTCGGGCAGGTCCTATCTATCTATACATATGGAGCTGCTTTACACCCGTGTTCTGTATGTCGGCATTAAGAACATGTTTTATTAATAAACTATTAATGTTGTGTGTGTTTTGTTTGTATGGGCTGAGCAGACTTTGAAACCTGACCCCTTGTAGAATGGCAGTAGAGATATCGACATTAAGTTAATGCCGATATCCACTCTGCATTGCTGTCTAATGATGGTAACACAATAACCTTTATATATTTTTTGTTCCTGGTTAGTAAGTATTTTCTGAATGCTTATGCTTCCAAAATATAGAACATGGCCAGCATTGCCCTCAAACTACGTGACTACATACTCTTAACAGCTTGATACATTCTTTTGGTAATTACTTAATCCCCTCAAACTTGGCTCAGACTTTTTTCTTAAGACAGCTTAGGGAAGAGGTCTTGAAGATACCTGAACACTGCAAACTTTCGAAACAATGTGTCACACCTCAAGATAGGAGCTGGCAGCCTTCAAGACATTTTTCCTAGGCTGAGGGAAAGGTTAAACCAAAGTTTGATGGGGGATAATAGCCATTCTCTCTTCCTTGCTCCATAATCAATCACAAAATAATGCATACAACCCAAGACATTTTTGTTTATTATTTTCATAATAGTTTATTACCTATATCCACTCTGCCATTCCAATTCTAGTGAATTAACACTGTGTAAACTTGTAGAAGGAATGTAGTTTCAAACTCGGGTCAGTCTGTACAGGCAAAACATGTCTAACATTAAGGCGATTATTAATTTAATAGTTTTTGATTGGGCAGCAGAAAATCGCATATTTAAGTGATAAATTTCAGGTACTGTACTTTGGTATGGTAAAAATGAAGACCTTGAACAAAATACAGGATACAAGACAAAAAGGTGTTCCGCAAGTGCTTTGGCCTGGGTTCGTATCCTGTCCGGGGGAGGATTTACTAGGCACTAATCCTTAACTGTAGCTTCTGTTCACCCAGCAGTGAATAGGTACCTGGTTGTTGAATGATTTGGCAGGACGTATTTCGGGAATATTAGGATTAAGGACCTGCCCGAAACACTCTGCGTACTAGTGGCTGTACAAGAATGTAAGAACTCTTGTATATATAAATAAATAAAATAAATAAAATACAAGAAATATAAAATTTCCCTATACTGTAGTAGGAAATCTTGAGTAAAGTGTCTGGGAATAATGTCTGATGACCTAACTTTTAGGGAGCATAACCAGGTAAATATAGCATCGGCTAAAAAATATGATATGATAGATTAAGAGAAACCTTCAAATTGGGGATCCCATCAGCGTTTATACTATTCAGATTACTAGTGCTGTCCCTGTCTTTATACTCTCTTCCCTTCAAAGCAAGTGAATTTCTGAAATAGAGGAATATGGAGAACATATACAGCACACACAAACACAATGAAGCACCTAGACTATTGTGTTCGTCTCAAAGCTCTCAAATTAAACTCTGAAGGGCCAGGTCCCACATTTGCACAGTAAAATAAAAACAACCAGAATGAACGATATGGAAGGAAATGCAGAATAGTCAGTAAAGTGTAGAGGTACCATAGGCACAATTGAAGAATGTGGTGCAAACATTAGAGGTCCACAGTTATTTAATATCCTCCCAGCAAGTATAAGAAATATTTCCATAAATAAAGTGGAATTCAAGAAAAAACTTGATTGTTTTCTGTAAGTGCTAGAGCAACTGGGCTATAGTGGATATGTGGGCTACTACAAGCAGCAGCCTGTTGAACTGGGCTCTCCCAAGTTAAGCCTGGCCCCGGGCGGGGCTTGGGGAGCAGAACAACTGAACCCATCCAGGTACAATCCAGATGCAACACAAGCATCAGACATTAACAAGCCATTTCATACATTATATCTGACTACTCTGTAAAAGTGTGCTTGACAAAAAGTCTTGTACTCTTTTTTTACCTGAATTTACCCAGGGGCCACCTCACTAGTGGCCTCCAGGACAGGAAGCCAATATCTTGTCAAAGGCCCCTTCCCCCCCCCCCCCTCCTTTTATCCTAATGATATCCAGCTGGATTTTTAATTTCAGCAGTGTTTTGACATTTATGGCTTTGGCAGGTACAATTTGATGGGTTTATAACCCTATAGGTGAAAGGGCATCTCATGTCTTGTCCTACAATGTGGCTTGTTGAGCTTGAAACCATTGCTCCTTTGTGTTACATTTGACCTTTTAAAGAAGTGGTCTGGATAAACCCAAAGGGGGTTATGCACGAGATACGATTAGCAATATTGTACTGGTTGGCTGGTGCTAGATGATGCTTTCGGAATCCACCTAATGGAGGAATTCCATTGCCAGTGGATTTGGCATAGTTTTAAGTGTCTAGTTTTGAATCAACATCACAAGGTCATATAGCATTGTAACGAGGAAGAGTTAAATAGCCTAGTGGTAGGTCATCTTGAGATGATTTCGGGGCTTTAGTGTCCCCGCGGCCTGGTCCTCGACAAGGCTTCCACCCCCAGGAAGCAGCCCGTGACAGCTGACTAACACCCAGGTACCTATTTTACTGCTAGGTAACAGGGGCATAGGGTGAAAGAAACTCTGCCCATTGTTTCGAACCCGGGATCACAGGATCACAAGTACAGCATGCTGTCCGCTCGGCCGACCGGTTCCCAAAAAGTAAACATTACGCAGTAGCAGTAAACATTAAGTTTGTTTACCCTATCTATTAGATTAAAACAGTGGGGAGTAATAAAAGTTATTGCCAATGGAAACCTAATAATTCCAACTTTAAGGCTGGATTTAGCAAAGAATATGAACACAAGACTAGTTAAATTAAAATACAACGGTTACAACAAGGCTGGTGAGGCAGAGATAAACCTCGCTTCCCTGTAATCATTAATAGGTAAGTAATATGTGGGGAATATAGGCATCCTAAGTTCCCAGGAAATATAGCAGGCATATATAATAGTAATTTTGAAGTACTAGGAGCTCTTCATCCCGGTAAATACATGCATATGTGATTAACTCAATTTGCTTCCAATACTGTACAGTATTTACATGAAAATAACCGAATTAATTGACAATTCTTGATTTTCAGCAAAAAATAATTAAAGTTGAAAACTTGGATAATAATGGTACAGTAATTATCATAACTGTCACAATAGCTTAGGCTTTAGGAGTTGGATTATTTAATAAATAGTAATAATTAGTAATGGATGATTAATGATTTATATCAATAAATAATAATTTTTCAGTATTGGGACAATTTCAGAACTCTTCTTTAGCCAGAAAATGAGCTGAAATATATTAGGTAGATTTTTCAATTGAACAGCACAAAGTTCATTCAGAAATTTGAATTATGTACTGTATTCCATTTTTGTGCTGTACTGAAATGAGAAATTTTTAAATTGAAAAATATTTTCTTGTACAGTATATAGTTAAATGCATATGTTAACCATGTAATATAATTATTTTCCTACAGAATATTCAACAGTGGGTAAACAAGTACAGTACTGAAGCTCGATGACGGATAATCGTGTTTACCGAACTCGAACCCTCGGTATCCCAGCTGAGGGTTTGAAGGACCAGTATGCAGATGGCATTGCTGCTAAACTTTGGGAGCTGTATATTGGCGACAAGAACAAGAGAACGGACGTTTACCGTAATTTCATCATTAATCTTCTAAAAGAAAAGAAATCTCATAATATCCTGGATGTTGCCTGTGGCACTGGGTAAGATATTTGTTTATATGAAGATTTTGTTCTTGATAAGCATGAATTTAAATATTTAACACTAGAAAATGCATGTTAATTTGTAATTGTATCTTTGCCAAACATTGCAAAACTGCAGAAATATTTCCACAAGGTTATGAATTTTTAAATTTATTTAATCTGCATCCATATTGTTTAGATGATTAAAGGCACACTTTAAATATGCACCAAGCTACAAGAATGAGGGTTTTTATATACCTGTATAGTTGGGAATGTAACTGAAAATGGCAGCCAGAAATCAATAAAGGGCGTGGGGGTTATGCTGCATCACTTTTCCACTGGTTATCTTGAGGTTATCTTGAGATGATTTCAGGGCTTTTAGTGTCCCCGCGGCCCGGTCCTCGACCAGGCCTCCACCCCCAGGTAGCAGCCCGTGACAGCTGACTAACACCCAGGTACCTATTTACTGGTAGGTAACAGGGGCATAGGGTGAAAGAAACTCTGCCCATTGTTTCTCGCCGGCGCCTGGGATCGAACCTAGGACCACAGGATCACAAGTCCCGCGTGCTGTCTGCTCGGCCGACCGGCTTCCCCCGGCCAGTTGCAACATCGTGCCTTCCTCTGCTCTTGTTGACTCTGACTCTGCTTTTTGAAGTTTTCTTACATGAAAGGCATGGTTGTATGAATCTAATGGCCATCACTTTGGAATGCCTCAGTGAGGGCAAGATTGATTTGATTGATTTTCCCCCCAGTGTGTGCAGCTTTCTGGTGAACTGGAGTCTTGCTAGAGTTGCTGACTTGTTTATTGCTTATAATGTGGTACCGAGACTGAGGGCTTGTGCATTTCAGTAGCAGTACTTATGGTCTTGTGTTAGGTGGCATGGAGTTTGCACTGCCACACCTGTTTTGAAGAGAACATAGTCATTCACTTTGTGTACCCCTCCCTGTGTCCAACTTCTCAGCCCTGTGTCCAACTTCTCAGCCCTGTGTCCAACTTCTCAGCTCCAGGGCTCTGCCCTGGAGCTTTCAAGGCAGGCTGCTGAGGAAGGGTGATAAAGCTTAATTATGCCCTTGGATGACCTTTGCTTCCTCTTGGTATTTTGTGACTTTGGAGATTTCTTAACATCCTGATGGGTATGAGTTACATATATCTGCAGCTTCCCCCAGGGTCCGTTTCAATGTACCATTCAATCCGGTTGATTCGTCTTAACATGAGTTTCCTCTTCCCGAATTTTCCCCTACCTTCAGTCCGTCATGAGGATCTTTTGCATTACTTCCTGCGGAATTTGGGCCTTGCTTCTATGATGGACCCTGCTATCTTTGAGTTCAGTTTGGCATTGCCATTTTGGCTGTTAAGATTTCTGACTCATCCTGGCTGGCTGTGACAACCGCCTTTCTCCCCCCTCTCCCTGTTTCCTTTGAAGGGTGGTGCTTCGCAGAGGTTGTTGTTTTCGTACACTAGAGTGGCATCAGATGTTGAACGTTCTTAGTGTTCTTGGGTGCCTCTCCTTTTTCTCCACTCATGGACTGATCATTTGCTCATTCTCTCGCCAAGGATGTAGGTAAGTGGCAGCTCCATATTTAGCTGCCTGTGCTATCTGCAGCCCCTATCATAGGATCACATGGTGCATACGCATTTGATGATTTTTGCATTTTTTTTGGAGCTCTTGTGGAGCTTTTTGCTGATAAGCTCTGTGAAGACATGGATTCACCTGGCTTGTTTCTGGGTGTGGAGGCCTTGATGCCAGCAGTGCCAACTGCAGCAGCTATCCCAAAGATGCTTGCACCCACCCTTCGGGAGGTGGTGGCAGCATTTTACGCAGTTTGCCTCGCGTGTCGGCAGGCCGTCCAGTCCAAGCCTTAGATTCGGCATGGGCCTTTGCCCATTTTGTCTGCCTCCGCTTAATTGTCCCTTTCCTGAGGATAATGTACAGTTTCTTTCGACAGCAGCTACTTCTTGCCATTCAATTTCTCAGCTTTTGGCCGAGAAATTCTTGACAGCAGTCTGGTAGTGCTGGGGCTCTGCCTGCTACCCAGTTGGGATAGGCCCTTTGGGGTGTCAAGAGACTCAAGCTGCCCGAAACGCTTTGCGTAATAGTGGCTTTAGGCATTGTATATACTAGCTCTATCTATTAATCCAACAAACTTTGTAAAATATCTTGTATGTATGTACCTTACCTAAATAAACATTTATTTATTTATTTATAAGCCATTGTGCCTCCTATGGGCAGCTGCTTTTCCACTCATTGGCAGTGTTCTTTAACCTTATGGAAGGATGGTGCCTCTCATGGCTGGTGCCTGCCCTTTCGTGGTTCGTCTTTTGACAACGCTGTGGGAGATAGTTTCGCTCGCTTTACCAGCTCCTGGTACCTTGATTCATGGAAATTACAAGCAGTTTCCATCGGCCAGCACTGACATATAAAGCTTTTTTAAACTACTGATGGTTTTGACCTCCCACAGTCTCGGTCAACTTGTTCAAAACCATCTACCACTCTGTTTGCGAAAGTAAATTTTCTTATTTCTTCGGCAGCTTTAAGTTTAAATCTATGACCCCTTGTTCTTGAAGTTCCAGGTCTCGGGAATTCTTCCCTATCAATTTTATCGATTCCCGTTATTATTTTGTATGTAGTGATCATATTGCCTCTTTTTCTTCTATCTTGTAGTTTTGGCATGTTTAATGCCTCTAACCTCTCCTCATAGCTCTTGTCCTTCAGTTCTGGGACCCATTTAGTTGCATGTCTTTGCACCTTTTCAATTTTGTTGATGTGCTTCTTAAACTATGGGCACCATACAACTGCTGCATATTCCAACTTTGGTCTAACAAAGGTTGTGAACAATTTCTTTAGTACTTCATTATCTATGTATTGAAAAGAAATTCTGAAATTGAAAAGTGTAGCATAGGCCACCCAAGATCCATCTTGAACATTTCCTCCATTCACAATTAAGCTTGCCAAGATTAGTATTTTGAAGATCTGATAGTTCACATCCATACAAGTTTAGACAATGGGTGTTAAATAATTTTGACCAGGAATCAAGATGACTAAATTCACTCCTAATGACATTTGTGTTAACATGTGGGTCTCTAATAGCATTAGAAAAATTGACAAGTGGGCCTTTGAAGAGATAATATGCCTCAGATGCTTCTCGGAATACTTTACAGGCACATCTCTGCCTAGTAATTTTAATTTGATATCAATACAGAACAAATCCTGTTAAAGGGAATTGCAGCACATTTGGCAGGATTAAAATACCTGTAGTTATATTCTGCATTATATATTTCACATATCCCTATCAAGGTTTTCCATAGCATCTGTGGTCGGTGTGAGTAGACATGGAACATTGGCCTTAATACTGCCTATGTGACAGCCGGCTCTACTGGCTCTTAATTCTTTCAACAATATATACAGATAGTAAATAGAACTAAATACAACACCATGTTTAATACCATTTTTTAGTTAGAAATGTTTAGAGGGGGCATTACTCCAATTCACAGCTAATTTGCATGCCAAATAGTGTATAGGTATCTAGCAGTGACAGGACACACTTTTTTGTTAAGCAGTTCTCTAAACAGTATGGCATGTTCAATTTTGTCAAAAGCTCTGCAAGCATCTGGAAACAATGCATCAAGTTTCAAAATCATATATGATAAAATGTATTGAATTAGCAGGCAATGCGTCACACTAACGTGGCTAAAGTAAGTTGACCAGACCACACACTAGAAGGTGAAGGGACGACGACGTTTCGGTCTGTCCTGGACCATTCTCAAGTCGACTTCACAATCGACTTGAGAATGGTCCAGGACGGACCGAAACGTCATCGTCCCTTCACCTTCTAGTGTGTGGTCTGGTCAATGTATTGAATCAGGACACAAGCATAGCTTGCTTCTTGTGCAGTAGCTACAAATGGGTAATGACAATTATTGTAAGCAATTAAATGTTTAGCTATTTAATTAGGTAGATGCTTAGCAATACAGTACATCTTTATTGTTGAAGGTTTTAATGATTGGTTTTTGTTTGCTAGGGTGGATAGTATAATGCTACTGGAGGAAGGGTTCCAAGTGACAAGTGTTGATCTCTCTGACAAAATGCTGAAATATGCCCTCAAAACACGCTGGAGGCGACGCAAAGAACCAGCTTTTGACAACTGGGGTGAGTAAAAACTCAAAAAGAGGTAAGTGTTGTAATATGTTAGTTTCTTGGTACTGTGTTGTATACTGAATAGTATTTTTAAGTTATACCTCTTAATCACTAAGGCATGATTTGGATCTGGCAAGCAAGTTTACATTGCACTACAACAGATTTTCAAATTGTCCCCATGGGTCATACTGCCACTCGGAAGACACTGGAAAATACTGAATTTAACCCAGAAGTGTGTAATGACCTGCCAGACACAATTTATGCCCACACCATTGCCATGACAGCCAGGGAGCAGCCAATCAATCACTACAGTGTTTTAGTTTGGACTGATACAACAGAGCTTCCTATTGGCCTAAATGGCCAACGAATCCTAGATACTTCCTCAAAATTGCCTACGTTAGCTGAACAGCCAGAATCATATGGGCTAATCTGGCCAGTGAATTTACAGAGTATCGGACATCTTATCGGAAGAACCCGTCTTCTCTCCTCGCCCGACTCCACCACATCTTGGCAGCCTTGTCTCGCAGTCAACACGGACCTGCTTCTGCCTCTTTGGCCTACACAGTTTATTATTCCTAGCTATGACCTGGCCACTCTGTAGTTTATTGGATATACACAATGTTGATTGTTAATGTGTGCCCTTCTGTCTTGATATACAGCACTTGAGTTTAGAATTCACATAAGAGTTGAGACTATATAAGCTTGCTCAGTCCTGATTCATATACAGTCTAATTGATATTAAAAGTGCATTACATAGCCCCTCTAGCCTTTCCTAGTGCAACTTGGCCTCGGAGCTCATGATGTGATACCATAGGGAGCAATGTATTAAATAACCCACTGTCACTATCACTACCCTGACCACCACAGGGTCACAACACCCACCACTACCACCACCACAATAAAGCACTCCAATGCAGCCTCTCGCATGCCATCATGACTGCTCTTTACTGTAGACTGTTGACAGGCAAAGATTAGACTTTTGTCAAGTCAACACTGAAAGACTGCCAAGAAAATTACAAGCACATGTAATTAATGGTATATTAGAATAGATAAAACAATGTTTTAAGACAAAGAAAGAAAAGGGTCGTCTTAAATGGTAAAAAATCTGACTGGTGAAATGTGGTGAGTAGGGTACCACAAGGTTCCTTGTTGGGGCCTAAGCAATTTTGTCATCTCAAAAACACAGATAAGAATTTTACAAACCACATCAAATTTGCAGATGACACTAAGAACTATGGTAAAGTAGGAATTGAAAATGACATCAAAGCCTTACAAAATCTACATGAACTCCACAAATGGTTGAATGACTAACAAATACTTTTAATATCGAAAAATGTAAGATCATGCACGTGGGGTATAACAACCCATGTCACAACTACCAAATCAACAACATTATCTCGCAGCAGATTGATGAAGAAAAGGAGTCAGAATCCACTGATCATTGAATGTTTCTCACACACCAAAAAAAGACCGTCAATCTCTAGGAATAATCAAACGAACCTTTGACCAAGGAAAAAAGGTAGTTACTCAGCTGTACAAATCTCTGGTGCACCCCTATTTGGGCTACTGAATCAAAGCATGGAGACCTCATCTTTAAGAGGACATACCTGCTTTGGAGAATGTTCAAGATCGTATGTAACACATAGGAGCAATGGCTTAAAGCTCAAGTCACAATATAAGAGAAAAAATGCTTTTCCACCCCACTGGATTATAAACCCATATAACTGCCTACCTATTGAAGCCATAAATGGCAAAACATTGCTACAGTTCAAAATCCAGCTGTATAAAATTAGGAAAAATGGGAGTGACCTTTTGACAAACCATTAGCTTCCTGTCCTTGTGGTTACTTGAGAGATGGTGATCCTTGGTAAATTCAGTAAGTGGCTCATTATCCTTAGAAATGTTTTCATTTGTATAGTTTCTACAAACTGTAGAGCAAACCAGAAAGGCAGTTGTATGGCTATCTATCATGATACAAATATAGAATGCATGTTATAGAACTAGACAAGAGTTCACAATAAAGGGTTCTTACACTAATATAAGTTGAAGCTGTATTCAGAAGTCTTAATGCACTACACACTGGGGGATGTCTTGTTAAAAATAAAGCTGTAGAACAACGGTTAAAAAATGGTAACATTTTCAGTGATGAAATGCTTTATACCCAGAGGCAGCAATATGCAGTTCTAGTACACATAATGTCTGTTAAACATGTACAGACACCTTGAACCAGCTTTGAAGTCCCCGATGGTCATGGCTAATTCTGTTCATTCAGTGGCAGTCTGTGTCCCCACCAACAGACGGCGGCAGTCTGTGTCCCACCAACAAATACTGTAAGGCTAGCAGATTGAATAAAAATGAGTGTTTCGACTCGTTTAATTAAATTATAACACTCGGACAGAACCTTATACCTAGTTGTATAAAGCCTTTATGCTGCAATTAATATACGTATGTGTATTTTTTGTTGTATCATTTCAGTTTACTGTACTGTACTCTTGAATGCATGTAACTTGGAAACCATTCTAGCTTTACACATGTTTATACATATAATGTATTGTAGAATTTTTGTGTATTTGTTCATAAAGTGATTAACAAGTTTTAATAATAATTTCAGTGATTGAGGAAGCCAACTGGCTAACACTGCCAGATGATATAGAGGGAGCTGAGACCTTTGATGCTGTTGTCTGTCTGGGAAATTCTTTTGCACATCTGCCAGATATATCCGGAGACCAGTCCGAACATAGGTAATTTTCCAGTGAGTTTGGTGTGAGGTGATCATGATGGTTTCCCATTTAAAATTATTGTATCCTATACTGTGTAGTTACGAGATGAAAGCTGCGCTTGTGGTGTCCTGTCTTCCCAGTACTCTTTGTTGTATAATGCTTTGAAACTGCTGACATTATTTGCCTCCATCACTTTCTCACTTGGCTTGTTCCAACCGTCTACCACTCTGTTTGCAAAAAAATTAATATTTTTTTTTGGCACTCGTTTCCTTAGCTTGAATCTATGACCTTTTATTTTTGAGATTGCTGGTTTCAGGAATTCCTGTCAATTTGATCAATTCCTGTTATTATTTTGTAAGTGGTGATCATATCACCTTTTTTCTTCTATCTTCTGGTTTTGGCATATTTAATGCCTTTAGCCTCTCTTCATAACTCTTGTTTTTTCAATTTCAGAAGCCATTTTATAGCATGCTTTTGCACCTTAACCAGTTTATTGATGTGTTTCTTGAGATGTGGGCACCTTGAGGTGCTTCCGGGGCTTAGCGTCCCCGTGGCCCGGTCGTCGACCAGGCCTCCTGATTGCTGGACTGATCAACCAGGCTGTTGGACGCGGCTGCTCGCAGCCTGACGTATGAGTCACAGCCTGGTTGATCAGGTATCCTTTGGAGGCACCATACAACTGGTGCATATTTCAATTTTGATCTCACAAAAGTCATAAACAGTTTCTTTAGTATTTCAGCATCCATGTAATTAAAAGGAATTCTAAAGTTGGAAAGGAATGCATATGTTCCTCACACAATGTTCTTATGTTCCTCACACAATGTTCTTTGTGTTCCCCTGGTGACAGTCTACTGTCCAAAACCCTCCCTAGATCTTTCTTTAATTTCTTTGTCCTTTCCACATAATTTGTAGGGAGTGTGGTCTGTTTTCTCCTATTCTACATTCCATAACATGGCATTTATTCTCACTGAATTCCATTTGCCACATGGTGCTCCAAGCACTTACTTTATCTAGGTTCATATGATGGGCATGACAATCAATCATGGTTTCCCATCTTCCCCAATATCTTAGCATCATCAGCAAATATGTTCATATAATTCTGTGTTCCTTCAGGTAGATCATTTATGTAGATGATGAACAATACTGGCACAAAAACTGAACCCTGTGGTGTACTCTGCTAGTAACACTCCTCCAGTTGGATACATTTCCTCTAATTACTAGCATCTTTCTGCCAGTTAGAAATTTTTTTATCCATGCCAGCAGTCTCCTTGTCACCCCTCCAGCATGTTCCAATTTCCAAAACAATCTCGTGTGTGGGACTGTCAAAAGCCTTCTTTAGGTTCAGGTACTTGGTCAACCCAATCATCTCTCTCCTTTAGAATCTCTGTGGCTCTTATCATAAAAACTAAGTACATTTGTTACACAGGATCTGTTTGAAAACCATATTGTCTGTCTGTCATGTCTTTACTCTCCAGGTGTTCTACTCATTTGGTTTCAATTATTATTCTAGTGTTTTGACTGCAATGCTTGTTAATGATACGGGTCTATAATTTAGTCTTCTCTGCTTCCATTTTTTGTAGATTGGAACTGTTTACCTTTTTCCATATGAAACTGCTAAGTTTCCTGTAAACAAAGATGTTTGGAATATCAATTGAAGTGGAATGCTCAGTTGTACAATCCCTCACCTCGGCATCCGAGGTGAAACGCCATCTGGTTCAAATGGAGTTAAAGAACTGTAATTACTTTTCTTCTTCTTGGCATTTTTTTTTTATTTGAAAAATTCATAAAAAAAGTAATTTTTCAATTTCATTTCGAGAGACACCTATATACTCTATGGTGTTCTCTGGAATTGGCATCGTCTGGTTATCTGAAAACCACAATTTGCACAGAACTTTGGACACGTGTGAACCTGTTCACATTTTTTTCATTCTGTGATCCTGTTCCCCACTCTCAATATCCAGATGAGAATGGAGAATCCTTTACATGCATTTTGCTTTTAATGAAATTATAAAAAAGACTTTGATCTGTTTTACATTTGTCTGCTACTGTACCCCTTTCTCAAAGTTCCTTTCTACCTCACGCTGTTGTGTATTTATTTCTTGCTTGTTTGTAGTGGTGGTACGTTTCAGGGTTCAGCAACTTCCTACATTGTACCCATTTTCTTGTCATTTCCTCTATGGCCCTCTCAGTTTGTTGCACCAATCCTATTTTTTGGTTCTATTTCTGTTTGGGTATGAATATATTTTGTGCCTTCATCGTACACTTCACAGAAATTGGTAAACATCTCATTTACTTCCTTACCTAGCAACAAGTCTTTCCAATTAAATTCATTAAAAAATTTAAGTTCCCCATAGTGTCCTCTCTTGAAATAGTTTCTCAACTATTTCAATATTTTCATTCTCATCTATATTATATTCTTGTGGCCTGCTTAATGTACTTGCCTAATTGTGCTTGCGGGGGATGAGCTCTGGCTCTTTGGTCCCGCCTCTCAACCGTGTGTTGATACACGAATGAATGTGTTGATACATGAATGTCTCCAGGATGAGGTTTACAAATCTGCCTGTTCAAATGTCCTCCAATCTTGCTTCATAGGTCTCACTATATTGCCTTCAAGTTGAAGTCCCCCAGTATCACCAATCGTGATTTATGTTTCTTACTATAGTCTCTCTCATGACCATTTTGATGCTTTCTCATTTGTCATCTAGTTCCTTTGTACATGTGTTGCTTGCTGGTGGACTGTAGGCATTTATGATTATCAGTTTGGCATTTCTGGTTTATTAATCAGGATGTTATTGTCAACTTCTCATGGGTTGTCAATTACTAACTTTTACCTTCAGGTGTTCTTTCACCAGCACAACCACACTTCCAGTGTGTGTATACAGTATATATATAATCTCAGTTTGTATTAAATAGTTTAATGTGCATCATGTACTGAAATGAGAAGTAATTTATTACCAGTATGTATACTGTGTATAAACTTATTATTTGCAAATTATAATGTTTCGAATACCTGTATGAATCCGATGGTCAACGTCCTTGCAACCCAGCCTATTGCCAGGCCTCCTGCTTGGCGGTCTGGCCAACCAGGCTGTTTGAAGTGGCTGCTCGCACATGGGGTATATTAATGGGAACTCGGGACTATTAGAAGTGTTAATAATATGCACTTGTATTTGCATTATATTCAGTACTGTATACTAAATGTTAATCAAATTTTCACTCACTTATTGATGTTGCAGAATGGCCCTAAGAAATTTTGCTCACATGGTAAAACCTGGAGGCGTGCTAGTTATTGACCACCGGAATTACGACTACATCATTGACTCGGGGTCGGCCCCTTCTCACAACATCTACTATAATGTAAGTTTTTAACACTTTCGCTGGCCCGGCGGGGCACCCAAATTGCACCGGAAGGTAGGCAGGGCATTCCCGGTGAGCACACAACCCAATGTTAAACTCATTCACTCACAATGTTTATACTTAATAATAAGAAATTGCTAAAATTTTTGCTTGACATTTGTGTCGTCGGGAACTATGCGTGTTTTGGGTTTAAGACTCCTTATGCAGTATCAGGATGTGAAAGATTTAGTGTGTGTGTGTACAGTACTCTAAAGTATATTTAAAAGTATGTGTGTTTTTTTTTGCATTGTGGACATTGTATGAAATATTAGTACAGTATTTCTAAATTTTTTAAAAACTATCTGAAAAATGAAAAAATAGAGAACTTGTGTAAAAATTCTTTTCTGTATTTTCAGAGTGAACACATTCAAGACATTAAAACCTCTGTGTTATACGTCAGTGGCAAACCATCTTTAGTGACACTGGATTATTTAATAGATGTTAAGAACGCAGCACGTGATGACACCGACTCCGAGGTCTCCAAGAAGGGAAGAATAGATGGCCCAATAAAAAGGTAGGTTTACAGGGGTTTAGCAACTTGTAATTAATGTGAGTGTAGCATAATTATGTGCAGTATTATACAGAAAAGATATAAGCAATTTGTCATAATGGAACAATTTCATTGCCGACTTGAATTGGCAAATTATTAAGTCGATACGTTTCGGAACATAGACACCATTTTCATCACCTTTTGCTGCTAAACTTAACTATAGTGGTAATAAAGGGTTGTATTTGTGCTCGTGGAGTGGATATGGGAATGTACCAGTGTTGAAGTGTGTAGGATTCAGCAGGGCAGGTGTGTAGGAGGCAGCAGGGTGGGTATAGCAGGGCAGGTGTGTAGGAGGCAGCAGGGTGGGTGTGGCAAGGCAGGGCAGGTGTGTAGGCGGCAGCAGGGCAGGTGTGTAGGAGGCAGCAGGGCGGGTGTGGCACGGCAGGTGTGGAGGAGGCAGCAGGGTGGATGTGGCAGGGCAGGTGTGTAGGAGGCAGTAGGGTGGGTGTGGCAGGGCAGGTGTGTAGTAGGCAGCAGGGCGGGTGTGGCAGGGCAGGTGTGTAGGAGGCAGCTGGGTGGGTGTGGCAGGCAGGTAGGTGTGTAGGAGGCAGCAGGGTGGGTGTGGCAGGGCAGGTGTGTAGGAGGCAGCAGGGTGGGTGTGGCAAGGCAGGGCAGGTGTGTAGGAGGCAGCAGGTCGGGTGTGGCAGGGCAGGTGTGTAGGAGGCAGCAGGGTGGGTGTGACAGGGCAGGTGTGTAGGAGGCAGCAGGGTGGGTGTGACAGGGCAGGTGTGTAGGAGGCAGCAGGGTGGGTGTGACAGGGTAGGTGTGTAGGAGGCAGCAGGGTGGGTGTGGGATGGCAGGTGTGGCAGGGCAGGTGTGTAGGAGGCAGCAAGGCAGGTGTGGCAGGGCAGGTGTGTAGGAGGCAGCAAGGCAGGTGTGGCAGATCAGGTGTATAGGCATACTGGAAATTTTTAAATGACTAGTCATATGACAGTTTGTAAAATGCTTCATCACAAAATAGTTAAAGAACACACAGATTTTATTAACAATAGCCTTGGCGTCAAATGAACCTATCGAAGCATAAATAAAAATATGTACTGCACATTGAAATTAACTTGAAAAACAAAAAATGCAAAGGAAAATAGTGAATAAAAGTACATGAAGCCGTAATTAAATTCTACAGTTTTGGGGGCATCAGGTACAGTACATTGCAATAAAGGACCAATATGGTATTAATCTCATACATGCATGGGAGAGTGTGGGGGTTAGGATATATGTAAGCCGTTTCATTGCCGGCAGTCTGGGGGGCCAGATTCACAAAGCAGTTACGCAAGTACTTACGAACCTGTACATCTTTTCTCAATCTTTGGCGGTTTTGTTTCCAATTATTAAACAGTTATCGAGCTCTGAAGCACCAGGAGGCTGTTTATAACAATAGCAGTTGAATGGGAAGTTTTCATGCTTGTAAACTGTTTAATAAATGTAGCCAAAGCCGTCAAAGATTGAGGAAAGATGTACACGTTCGTAAGTGCTTAGGTGAATCTGGCCCTAGATCCCGCTCAAAAGAATACTCACTTACTCGTCTCCCCCAGTAACTAACTCTCCTCCCAGCCTACCCACACTCTTGAATATTTAAAATATTAATGAGATTAACAACCCCAGATTTAGCTACACTTTAGATCTAATGTGTGAGAGAAAGGTCTTGGGTTTCCCCACAGCTGACTTGAAGTAGCACATTGCAGGGCAATGCTAACTAGGTGTATAATGATGCTATGATGGCCATCATGTGTCCAGTAGGTAATAAGATCGGACAAGTGGAACATTTCCTTTGTAATAAGCCAACACCAGGCATCGGCCATTTTGGAAAAAGCTACAGATATGAATTTTCTCCCTCGGGCAATGGTGAAAGATTAGCGGGTCTGGTGACATAGCCATGACGTCGCAACCCACTTGGATGAGCCTATTATTATAATTAGATATCTTGAGATGAATCTTGAGGTTATCTTGATTTCGGGGCTTTAAATGTCCCCGCGGCCCGGTCCTCGACCAGGCCTCCACCCCCCAGGAAGCAGCCCATGACGGCTGACTAACACCCAGGTACCTATTTTACTGCTAGGTAACAAGGGGCATAGGGTGAAAGAAACTCTGCCCATTGTTTCTTGCCGGCGCCCGGGATCGAACCCGGGACCACAGGATCACAAGTCCAGCGTGCTGTCCGCTCGGCCGACCGGCTCCGGCAATACTATATATTATAGTATTGTACCTATGCCTAGACTCCCAGGAAATCCAATCTTTGACCAATCCTAGAAACAATCCTATGCCAAGATCGTTAGAAAAAACTGCCAGGACAGACTCTAAATCTAATTTCACTGAAAAAAATACTTGAGTCACACAAGCAATTTTGTTTATTGGTTTCACAATCACTTTTGTAATGGTGCGATGGATTTCCAGATGGAAAGAAAGACAAAAGGCTGCCAAAGTAAGTCTTATTGCTGCTTGAATAATACTCCTGCTCACTTTAAGGTTAATGCTGTAAAATCATTACATGGCTTGATTATTTGCTTAGCCCTTTTACCAAATACCATGCCACTAATCCAAATAACTCCCTGGTCCATGAGCTGAACGGCAAAAAACATTTTGTCATGTGGAGGTTCTTAATTTTTTAATTTTTTTTTTTTTTACAAAGCAGAAAACACTGGAAAATATGAAAAGGAAGATGATCTATTCCAGATTGAATGGGATGCAGTATTGCTGCAAGTTAGTGCCAACACTAACAGCGAGGATGGTCGTTGAGCCTACCAGTAATTTTGAGGCCATAAACACCATTGTTAAGATGTCCTGAAGTGGCAGCCCGTGGCAGCCCGCCACTGGCTGCTACTTCCTCCCTCCCTCAGCTCGCTTGACTCGCTCACATTCTCCTCCCACAATACTGTTTTTGCTTTTATTCACTATATACAGACGTTATATATAAGTATCTACATGTTTTGTTCACCACAACTATACAACTAAGTTGATATAGTTAGTTCAAGCACTAAAAGACGTCGCTACACACAGTCGGCTGCTTCCCTCGCACATTCAAGGTCAGATGCACTAAAATTTCACCCCCAACAATACTGTCTGTGGTGTTATTACTCTATATACAGACGTTATATATACAAGTATCTACATGCTTTGTTCACCATAACTGTTCAACTAAGCCGGTATAATGCCCAAAGAGCATAGTGGCCACCCCTACCAACATGACAAATCATGCAGATGTTGCCACACCCATCACCAAAATGGCTTCTTCCCCACACTCCTTTTGCTGTTATTACACTGTATGTTCATGTTATATACAAGTATCTACATTCGTGTTTACCATAACGAACCACTAAGTTGGTATGCTAAGCCACTGGCTGCCACTCCCTCCCTCACCTCACCTGACTCGCCACCATTCTCCTCCCACCATACTGTTTTTGCCGTTATATACAGACGTTGTATATAAGTATCTGCATGTTTCGTTCACCATAGCGAACAACTAAGCTGGTATAGGGAGTCCAGACAGTAAAAGGTGGTCACACAGTCAGCAGACAATGCTTCCTCCCTCCCCACCAAGATTACTCCTCCCACTACAGCGCTAATTATCACAACAATCCTGCTAATATCAGAATCCTGGTCATTTTTATCAGTCAGGGGTCTTCTGTAATAATATCATTGCTAAATAATAGCATGAACATGAATATTATGGCATTTTTAGGCAATGCTGTGGTCACAAGCTGAACAGCAGTGCTGTGAGCTCATGCTGCATGCATCAGGCTTGGTGGCTCACTCAATACCGAGGCCCTCACACCCGGGAATTTGGCCCACGATTTTTTGTTTAAATGGCGTCTGTTTACAAGAGCCCTGATGAAGGTGAGGTGAACCCCGTGTATCCGCGGGCCGTTTAAATCTTGCGTAGTACTCCATCATATGATGGGATGCGCATTTTATAGCAAGTCACTCATCCCATCATATGATGTGTTGCGCAACTTAAGGGTTAATAGACAAATTTTCTGCGAGTGGCTTACTCGTTACTTGAAGTGCTCGTAACTGGAGTCGCTCGTGGTTCCATTGTATAGGGATAATTATAATTTATGGGATATATTTAGGGTATACTTTATACAAGTCAAAAAGCCCTAATCTGGTCCCTAATCATCAAAACAATCTAAAGAAACAAGGAAAATAGTTTGAAATCTGAAAATCTGCCAAAAAAACATTCAAAAGTGCCAAGTTCTGCCAGTTATGACTGATTTATTTGTTGACCAATTTAATTGTCTTCACATAGGAAGGGTACGCATTTTCCGGGATGTAGAGGTCACAACACAATAGAGCATAACAACATACTTGCTCATTATTATTTGTGTTGAATTACTCAGCAATGCTATAAAAGCACCAGCTGCAACTTTGTGGGCACTTGTAACTTCTATTCTTCTTCTTTTGTGCATCAGACAGGTGCTTGCATCTCCTTATTACTGCATTATCCCTCGGTTACAGTTAATAGCTGTTCTTAGCAAAACTTTCTTTTTAAAAAAAAATTGTCTAAAATCTATTTCTGAAAATAGTGATGAAACTTTCATGACACTGAAGCCAATAAGTGGGAGATTTGTTTAACATTTGATATTGATTTTCACATAATTCATATATATATTTTCACCCAGCCCCAACCCCCATTTACAGCCCAGGCTGTAGCAGTGTAAGGGTTAAGGGCCCTGGTTCAATTCCTGGCCAAACAAATAGGCAGTTTTTCACCTTGATGCAGCTGTTCACCTAGCAGTAAATAGGTACCCTGGGAGTTAGACAGCTGGTATGGGCTGCTTTCTGGGGATGTGTGTGTTAGAGATATATATGGTAGACATGATAAGAGGGGAAAAAAATTGGTTACAAACGTAGGGTTCAAGAGCTAATGGCTCAATTCTGCAAGTACAAGTAATAAATACAGATTTTGCTTGCATAAATACTGTGCCTTTACAACATTAATCTGTTTAATTCTAAAAATCTGATGTTTTATCACTTAGGGTTTTTTTTTTTTTTTACATTTCTAATGCATTTTGTCAAATGTTGACGTTTTTCTTTTGTTACAGTAACTTTCGCCTCTCGTATTTTCCCCATCGAGTTGCAAGGTTCGAGGAGCTACTTAGGGAAGCTTTCGGTGAGAAGGCCAAGCAATGGGTGTTTGGAGATTTTAAGCCCATCGGAGAAGTGAAAGATCCAGGATTCTTCATCCATGTTGTTGAGAAGCCAGTTTAATGGTTTTGTAGCTTGCTTGGGTAATAAAGCCTGAACATGGTTGTGATATTGTTTTTAAAATTAAGACATGCCAATCATTTGAATGCTTAAAGTCAAATAGCCTATCACTGGCAATGCTTTAAAGATGCCGTAATTCAGAATTATGCTGCAAGTAATTTTGCAAATTTGTTCTTTCATATGACATTTTTACAATATATAACATTTGTTTGGCATTGTCTTGCAAATAATATTAGTAAATGACAAATATAATAATGACATGTATTAAGTGCCTGGAAACTTCCCATTTATGTTACTGCCTTCATGCTATATACTGTATATACACAACATGTGCACTACTGAATATATATTTGCAACACTTAAATTTAAAAAAAATTTAATAATATCAATAAAATGTTGAAGTACTGTATATATTCAAATATTTAAAATGCCTCTTCAAATGGGCTATTTCAAAAGTTTTACTAATCAATGGAAAATATGCACTTTAGCTGCTGTGTAGTGTAGTATGAAAATTAGATTTTTGAATTCTGTATTTGCATATTAATTTACTGCCATAAATGAGAAAATTATATCAATTGTTCATATCCTTGTTAAGAAAACCTAGTGCACGTGAAAGATATCGCACGTTGAATCTTGCCCAAAAAGAACCTAGGCAAGGTTTCCATTCCAATTTAATGATTAAATTGAATTTTCCAATTTCATTATTGGTAAAGTTAATGTAAAATGTAGCAATGTTGTTATCCAAGTTTAAAACCATTACAAAAGTGTCACTGAAGAGTAGAATAATGGGAATGGTAATATTTACTGCTGTGCAGTATAGTTTATTATTAAGAGGTAATTTTTATTTAATGCTGCACAACTCCTAGGAATTAGGGTATGAAGTAAATGACAGTATAAATCTTTATTAAGTGTTTTGTTTGTGAGAATATTGTTTTTTAGTATATATATTAATATAAATGGTGGCTGTATATTAAACTTTATTTGTGGGGTCATTAAAGCTGACAACAATGTTTATGAATGTAAATTTTCTTGTCCTACAAAAGACTGGTGAAAGTTTTGTGATGCAACTGATGATAATGCTGACTTGGCTGAGAGAACAGTAATCACACTTCACAATATTGAATATGATTGTATTGACAGCATTTTTAGGTAAAAGATGTTAAATGCTTCATATTGTAATGTGCCCATAAGTGTTGCCATATAAATTATGCACAATGTACTCTGAAGATGCAACTTACCAATGTATGTGACAGAGAGAGAGCTCTGTCCTTATGCCTTGTGAATCCCTGATAAAGTCTGTTTATTGAGATGTCATTCTTGCCTTGCAACTCGGTTATCTTCCCAACAGCACTCATCCTCCAAAGTGAATACATGAAGGTCTTCATAATAGGATCCTTCATGGTCTTCCTAACACTTCAGTCCATAAGTGACATTCACGGTACTGGGGGCCTTCAGAAAGCTGTCCTTGGTTATATATTTAGAAGGTCTGAGATACTATACATTCACACATTTCCTACACCATTTCATTTATGCAAATTTGTTGTGCATCCCAGGAAGCCCTTTGGCAGCCTTTGTGCAAGTAAAGAATCTACAGTATATGTAGCAAGTGAAAATAATAGAAGTTGCACTTGCAAGAATTGCAACATGAAATGACCAATACTGCTGCTGGTTACAAAAAATGGTTAGAGGTTAGAAAGCACATTTTTTTTTAAATATAGTTTAATTTCATAATTACAATACTTGTACTGCAGCTAAACTGTACATAATTAAAATGCACAGCTATAATGTAGGAGTGATTTATAAATATATAATCAAACATAAAATACAGCAATATTTCATTACCAACATGATAATATCAATTGCTCAAGTGGCCATTACAATCACATGGCTCACCTTTATAAAATTGGCATAGCGTTAAGTCTTCCGTCTACTTTGTTTACCTTTTTTTGGCTTAATAGGTGGACTGTCGGTGCCGTCATCACTGCTCTGTAATTAAAAAGATATCTAAATTAGTTATTATAACTTGTTATAAAGTAATATAAGATTAAAATGATAATCTTTGGAGCAGTATGTGTGGAACTGAATTGGTGTCCTGGGTCACCCCAGAAGCATGCATTGCCTACCGGGCCACGATGAGCTAACGAGTAGCACAACTTAAAAGAGCTGGAGGCACACAGCTGGTTCCTAAATCCAATTTTAGGTTCTACACATTAATTTTTTATCAACAAAGGGATTTGAAAAGTTGAGAAAGCCGTTGTTTATCAATGATACAGCGTTGACCAGCGTCAAAAGAACAGAACCCCCACCTCCAGATAAGAACCCGAAGCTCTCAATGTGACAGCTTTTGGCAAGAACCAACAGGAAAACAGCTTTAACCCGCATACTTCACAAAGTGCATTAAGGCATCTGATGGGTGGTGCTGCCATATGGCACTCATTACATTTTGTATGATTTCAAATCTGCGTGCAGTAACCTGGGTAGGAAATGGAGGCCTGAGGCTTCCAGCACATGTCTGCCATCTGTGTACCTGGTGCTCAGACTGCAAAGTTTATTTGTGTGACCTTAACTGTTTCAGCGATTATCCCACACTTGTGAAGTACTGACTGTATTGTTGTGTGTAAATATAGTGTGCAACAGAACCATAGGAAAACCATAACCCGAGGTGAGGAAAGAAAAGCCAAAATACAACCCGAGACCTGAACGGCTCAGGAGGAGCATGAGCAGGCCAGAGGGGGAAGAATGTATGGCTCAGGAGGAGCATGAGCAGGCCAGAGGGGGAAGAATGTATGGCTCAGGAGGAGCATGAGCAGGCCAGAGGGGGAAGAATGTATGGCTCAGGAGGAGCATGAGCAGGCCAGAGGGGGAAGAATGTATGGCTCAGGAGGAGCATGAGCAGGCCAGAGGGGGAAGAATGTATGGCTCAGGAGGAGCATGAGCAGGCCAGAGGGGGAAGAATGTATGGCTCAGGAGGAGCATGAGCAGGCCAGAGGGGGAAGAATGTATGGCTCAGGAGGAGCATGAGCAGGCCAGAGGGGGAAGAATGTATGGCTCAGGAGGAGCATGAGCAGGCCAGAGGGGGAAGAATGTATGGCTCAGGAGGAGCATGAGCAGGCCAGAGGGGGAAGAATGTATGGCTCAGGAGGAGCATGAGCAGGCCAGAGGGGGAAGAATGTATGGCTCAGGAGGAGCATGAGCAGGCCAGAGGGGGAAGAATGTATGGCTCAGGAGCATGAGCAGGCCAGAGGGGGAAGAATGTATGGCTCAGGAGGAGCATGAGCAGGCCAGAGGGGGAAGAATGTATGGCTCAGGAGGAGCATGAGCAGGCCAGAGGGGGAAGAATGTATGGCTCAGGAGGAGCATGAGCAGGCCAGAGCGGGAAGAATGCACGAGACAATTTGCAGAATAGCACTGTAGAGGCATCACATTACACGCCCATATAAACCAGTATTTGTTTTACGAGCTCTAGATCCAAGACTAGTTGGAAGGATGGGTATCTAGCCCACTTCTTAACCCCTAAGAATACAACACCTACATAAAATTCATAAACTTAAAAATCCTGATAACTTCCAATTACTAAATAACTTTTTTACTAGAGTGATCCTAAAACAAGATAAACTGGCTGAATGGAGTAGTGTTTCCAATGTAACCATACTCACACTTCACAGATTAAGAATACAAAAATATATATATTTAAAAATCCAATGGTTAAACAATTATTAATGTTTATCTTGAGGTTATCTTGAGATGATTTCGGGGCTTTAGTGTCCCCGCGGCCCGGTCCTCGACCAGGCCTCCACCCCCAGGAAGCAGCCCGTGACAGCTGACTAACACCCAGGTACCTATTTTACTGCTAGGTAACAGGGGCATAGGGTGAAAGAAACTCTGCCCATTGTTTCTCGCCGGCGCCTGGGATCGAACCCAGGATCACAAGTCCAGCGTACTGTCCGCTCGGCCGACCGGCTCCTCACATATTTACCATGATTTTTTTTTAAATACATAAAGCTATAAGGAAAAGGGTAATGTTAACATTATACTCCATGCCTGTGTCACTGTACAACTAGGCGCTAACAGTACCCACCTGCTCTTGCCATTCCCGCTGCAGTTCTGTCAACATCTTGGGAGAGAGTAATCCCTGTGCCAAGAGTCGCTCGGTGAGACTACCACGAGAAAAGATTCTTCTAGTTGTCCTGCTGGGGACCCGAGAATTCTGTTTCACTGTGGCAACTGTGTTCTGTTCCATCTCTGGTGGCAAATGTTCAGCGTTCTTCAACGAGTCTGAAATTATACCATTAAAATAAAAAAAATCACTATTTAAAAATAATCTTAATTGTTATGATAAATATTAGCTAAGGGGGAGAGTGATCACTTTCCCTGAGCATATTCTAAACAAATCTGAATCTTTTAAAATAAATTTCTTAAGGTACTGTGGTTGTTAAGGGTGATAGAAGTCATCTGAGGAAGCAGTATGAGAGCAAGGATCAAGAAAGCTTCGGAAGAATCAACCCAAAACCAAGAAAACACACCAAAATAAAGAGGCACAAAATAATAAGCAACTGCTTGAAGAAAATTAGGTAACTGGAAGCAATAAGGAAATGATTGTTGACCATCACCAGCTGGCAGCCCAGATCACCTGGGGACTCCCCGGCCACGCCCCCCCACCCCTGGCAGTATGAATTCCTCACTCATGAGATGCACAAACACACACACACACATACACACACAGGAATCTGCTTGCTCAGGAATCTGTACACCTGTTGATTGACGGTTGAGAGGCGGGACCAAAGAGCCAGAGCTCAACCCCCCCAAACACAACTAGGTGAGTACACACACACACACACACACACACACTACACTACATAAAGACAGACAAACTATACAGATAAAGACAGACTATTTAACACAAGGGGACACAGGTGGAAACGGAGTGCCCAAATGAGCCATAGAGATGTTAGAAAGCATTTTTTCAGTGTCAGAGTAGTTGACAAATGGAATGCATTAGGCAGTGATGTGGTGGAGGCTGACTCCATACACAGTTTCAAATGTAGATATGATAGAGCCCAATAGGCTTAGGAACTTTTACATTAGTTGATTGACAGTTGAGAAGCGGGACCAAAGAGCCAGAGCTCAACCCCCGCAAGCACAACTAGGTGCGTACATTCATCTCATTGGGGAGAATAATCAACTTCCCCTATGAATAATCTCATAGGTGAGACATAATCACTACCTACAAAATTCTCAGAGGAATTGACAGGATAGATAAAGGTAAACTGTTTATCATGGGTGGTACGCGAACAAGGAGACACAGGTGGAAACCGAGTACCCAAATGAGCCACAGGGACATTAGAAAGAACTTTTTCAGTGTCAGAGTAGTTAACAAGTGGAATGCATTAGGAAGTGATGTGGTGGAGGCTGACTCCATACACAGTTTCAAATGTAGATATGATAGAGCCCAGTAGACTCAGGAATCTGTGCACCAGTTGATTGACGGTACCAAAGAGCCAGAACTCAACCCCACAAGCACAATTAGGTGAATACACTAATTAGTGTGCCTTAAACTAATGAGTAAGGAAAATAACGAGTGTTGGTGACGCTTCACTCAACTAATATAATTTAGTAGAAATATTTTAAAGGGTACAGGTCATCCCAAGCTCACCTACCTACTTTGTAGGTAGGTGAGCCTGGAGTAGATTGCTCAGGAGTCAGCGATCTGCCCTACTATTTTAATAAATCGAAGTGGCTTAGTCAACTAGACTAGAACACCCAGCACATAGGTTTGAGTCCTCATCACGACTCCTGTGGATTTTCTCAATCATAATAACTTTAGGTTAGGTTAGTTTAATTTAATGATCTGAGGGTGGCCTGTTGATTAGCGCACTGGCCAGCCACCCAGCTGACCCAGGTTTCAATTCACTCATAGGGGAAGTGTTCTGTTTATATTTTAGTTAGGTGAGAAGGTGATGGAGGCCAAAACTGTCAGTAGTTTCAAAGCGTTATATGACAAAGAGTGCTGGGAAGACGGGACACCACGAGCATAGCTCTCATCCTATAACTACACTTAGATAATTACACACACACACACACAAAGCGTTATATGACAGTGCTGGGTAGACGGGACACCACGAGCGTAGCTGTCATCCTGTAACTACACTTAGGTAATTACACACACACACCTCAATTTCACATGAAAGATGGGAATCTTATGATGGAGACAAGGAACTACTGAGGGCCCCACAAAAAAAGGGCATTTCATGATATTCAACATGTGATTTCTGGGCTCCTCAGTAGCTCCCCAAACTAACTCAACAGTGCCTCAGTAAAGGAGATCTACACTTCTGAAAAGGAACTACAGTAATTAGTAAATAGAAAGTGATGCCAGAACTTACCAATGGGAGAAAACGACAGAAGAAAAGGGTCCGAGGCAGATCATCATCAACGGCACACCAAAAACCCAAGAACACAAGCTCACTGAAGCCAAAGGTCATCCAATAGTGTAAGCCCAACACCCTGTTGGAGCACCAGTACCCCTGAGCATGCCAGATATTAACTATGACATATTGGCAAAGAAATCATCAGAGCAGCAAATGCCTGGACATCAGAAGAGTGAGCGTACACAGTCGGCTGGCTGAAGCAAACCACTTTACAAAATATCTGGGAGAAGCAGGCCTTGGAACATGAGACAAGGCTGAGAAGGCCTCAACCTGAGAAAGGCACAAGCAATGCCCAAACACTGTCATACCACAGCAACAAAACAGAGCGTATGATGCACTCTAGGCCAGATGAACCAGATGTCAACTTCTAACATAACACCCTCTGGAGAGCAGAAGTCCCATTTTTAGGCAAAAATGGAAATGGTTGGAGGTGAAAATTACTATTAAACTGGCCCAAGGACACTAAACGCAGACTTTTGCCATAGAACATAAAGCTCCTCACCCTGACAGCCAGAAGTAATAAATAGAAAAATGTCACTAAAAATGGAGTCCTTGACTGAGGGAGAACAACCCATAAACCATCCAGTGACTAACCAGAGTCAGAGCTGAAGAAGGAGACAGGGTAAAAGGGCTCATACATCGTAAATGACAGACTGACAGACACGGAGCAATGAATTATACAGGTAGGTCATGTTGCTGATCCTCCTGGAGAGGGAGTCACAGGAGCCCCCTGGAAGCATAAATATAAATATCTAGGCAGCCTCCAGAGCAAGGGCAGGCTTTGAGGCTGCTGTCACAATCCCAGAAGGAACAGTTCCAGCTACCACTGTCTGCAACACACCCACTGCTGAAACATGGAGGTAAATGAGCTAAAGCTGCAAGGAGCTCCAACCAACTAGGAAGGCCAAACGCCAGCCAAAGTAAGAGGCACAGGAGAGAGAGAGAGAGAGAGAGAGAGAGAGAGAGAGAGAGAGAGAGAGAGAGAGAGAGAGAGAGAGAGAGAGAGAGAGAGAGAGAGAGAGAGAGAGAGAGAGAGAGAGAGAGAGAGAGAGAGAGAGAGAGAGAGAGAGAGAGAGAGAGAGAGAGAGAGAGAGAGAGAGAGAGAGAGAGAGAGAGAGAAGAGAGAGAGAGAGAGAGAGAGAGAGAGAGAGAGAGAGAGAGAGAGAGAGAGAGAGAGAGAGAGAGAGAGAGAGAGAGAGAGAGAGAGAGAGAGAGAGAGAGAGAGAGAGAGAGAGAGAGAGAGAGAGAGAGAGAGAGAGAGAGAGAGAGAGAGAGAGAGAGAGAGAGAGAGAGAGAGAGAGAGAGAGAGAGAGAGAGAGAGAGAGAGAGAGAGAGAGAGAGAGAGAGAGAGAGAGAGAGAGAGAGAGAGAGAGAGAGAGAGAGAGAGAGAGAGAGAGAGAGAGAGAGAGAGAGAGAGAGAGAGAGAGAGAGAGAGAGAGAGAGAGAGAGAGAGAGAGAGAGAGAGAGAGAGAGAGAGAGAGAGAGAGAGAGAGAGAGAGAGAGAGAGAGAGAGAGAGAGAGAGAGAGAGAGAGAGAGAGAGAGAGAGAGAGAGAGAGAGAGAGAGAGAGAGAGAGAGAGAGAGAGAGAGAGAGAGAGAGAGAGAGAGAGAGAGAGAGAGAGAGAGAGAGAGAGAGAGAGAGAGAGAGAGAGAGAGAGAGAGAGAGAGAGAGAGAGAGAGAGAGAGAGAGAGAGAGAGAGAGAGAGAGAGAGAGAGAGAGAGAGAGAGAGAGAGAGAGAGAGAGAGAGAGAGAGAGAGAGAGAGAGAGAGAGAGAGAGAGAGAGAGAGAGAGAGAGAGAGAGAGAGAGAGAGAGAGAGAGAGAGAGAGAGAGAGAGAGAGAGAGAGAGAGAGAGAGAGAGAGAGAGAGAGAGAGAGAGAGAGAGAGAGAGAGAGAGAGAGAGAGAGAGAGAGAGAGAGAGAGAGAGAGAGAGAGAGAGAGAGAGAGAGAGAGAGAGAGAGAGAGAGAGAGAGAGAGAGAGAGAGAGAGAGAGAGAGAGAGAGAGAGAGAGAGAGAGAGAGAGAGAGAGAGAGAGAGAGAGAGAGAGAGAGAGAGAGAGAGAGAGAGAGAGAGAGAGAGAGAGAGAGAGAGAGAGAGAGAGAGAGAGAGAGAGAGAGAGAGAGAGAGAGAGAGAGAGAGAGAGAGAGAGAGAGAGAGAGAGAGAGAGAGAGAGAGAGAGAGAGAGAGAGAGAGAGAGAGAGAGAGAGAGAGAGAGAGAGAGAGAGAGAGAGAGAGAGAGAGAGAGAGAGAGAGAGAGAGAGAGAGAGAGAGAGAGAGAGAGAGAGAGAGAGAGAGAGAGAGAGAGAGAGAGAGAGAGAGAGAGAGAGAGAGAGAGAGAGAGAGAGAGAGAGAGAGAGAGAGAGAGAGAGAGAGAGAGAGAGAGAGAGAGAGAGAGAGAGAGAGAGAGAGAGAGAGAGAGAGAGAGAGAGAGAGAGAGAGAGAGAGAGAGAGAGAGAGAGAGAGAGAGAGAGAGAGAGAGAGAGAGAGAGAGAGAGAGAGAGAGAGAGAGAGAGAGAGAGAGAGAGAGAGAGAGAGAGAGAGAGAGAGAGAGAGAGAGAGAGAGAGAGAGAGAGAGAGAGAGAGAGAGAGAGAGAGAGAGAGAGAGAGAGAGAGAGAGAGAGAGAGAGAGAGAGAGAGAGAGAGAGAGAGAGAGAGAGAGAGAGAGAGAGAGAGAGAGAGAGAGAGAGAGAGAGAGAGAGAGAGAGAGAGAGAGAGAGAGAGAGAGAGAGAGAGAGAGAGAGAGAGAGAGAGAGAGAGAGAGAGAGAGAGAGAGAGAGAGAGAGAGAGAGAGAGAGAGAGAGAGAGAGAGAGAGAGAGAGAGAGAGAGAGAGAGAGAGAGAGAGAGAGAGAGAGAGAGAGAGAGAGAGAGAGAGAGAGAGAGAGAGAGAGAGAGAGAGAGAGAGAGAGAGAGAGAGAGAGAGAGAGAGAGAGAGAGAGAGAGAGAGAGAGAGAGAGAGAGAGAGAGAGAGAGAGAGAGAGAGAGAGAGAGAGAGAGAGAGAGAGAGAGAGAGAGAGAGAGAGAGAGAGAGAGAGAGAGAGAGAGAGAGAGAGAGAGAGAGAGAGAGAGAGAGAGAGAGAGAGAGAGAGAGGGGCCCTCAAAGTGCACTCAAGGAAGGTGGAGGCCCACAGCTGCTGCCACATATGTAGAAGCCAACAGCCACTGTCAGAAGGGTGCAAGGCTACAACCACCCCCTACAAGGGTAGAGACCAGCAGCTGCCCACCAGAGTAGGAAAGAAGGTAATCATCATTAAAAAGCAGAATTGGTGGCATCTGTATACTACACACGGACCGAAACGTGTCGTCTCCTCATTCGCTGGTGTGTGGTTTAATCATCATAAGTCATGTTATTGTGACTCATCGTCTGCATAATTAAGAAGCTGAAAGAAAATACAATAAAGCAATAGCACTACACAGCATGAACATTTAAAAAACAGCCAACACCACTTAAAGGAAAGCGCGAAGCTATGCCCAGTCTGAACGAGATCCAGGGCAACCTGGCATATCTATTACACACAGAAAGCACAATTGTGTGATGCATCAAATGAACAAATCCACAAGGGCCATGACGAGGATTCGAACCTGCGTCCGAGAGCATCCCAGACGCTGCCTTAATCGACTGAGCTACGACATGGTCAAAAGGAGTTGAAACTGAAGTTCTACTGAACTTACTGGATCCTGCAGCCTCTCCGAGGCACAAACCAGGGTTTTACACAACTCCCCCCATGCACTCGAGTTATGTCAATAGGCTCTTCTCCCTCTTCGCCCTTACTTCATTACACACAGAAATCACAATTGCATTGTGTGTAATTGCACACACTTGTGCAATCACACAATTGATTGCACACACAATTGCATGATGCAATTGTGCAATCACAATTGCATCACGCAATTGTGATTTCTGTGTGTAATGAAGTAAGGGCGAAGAAAGAGAACGGCCTACTGTCATAGCTCGAGTGCATGGGGGGAGTTGGGTAAAACCCTGGTTTGTGCCTCAGAGAGGCTGCAGGATCCAGTAAGTTCAGCAGAACTTCGGTTTTAACTCCTTTTGACCATGTCGTAGCTCAGTCAATTAAGGCAGCGTCTGAGATGCTCTCGGACGCAGGTTCGAATCCTCGTCACGGCCCTTGTGGATTTGTTCACTGGCATATCTATGATCCACAAGCATCCCTTGCCTCAGAGCCAGATTCATGTTTTGGCTCCTGGTAGTCAAGGGTGGGTCTCCGATAAACCTGTCTAAGACCCACCCAGGGCCAGCTTTAATTAAGTCAACTCCACCACTTTCTCCCAATTGAGTTTTGTGCTAGGATAATCTATTCCAGTCTTGTCAAGTAAAATTGCATTCTAACGGAGCTAAAACTGTAAGAGCTTGTCATAAACTAAAACAACTGCAAAAACAAACACTTGCAGCTCCAGCGTGGAGTCCACATCTAATCAAACACAAAATAAAGTTAGAAAAGGTACAGAGGTATGCCACCAGGCTAGTCCCTGAGCTGACAGGAATGAGCTATGAGGAAAGATTACTGGAACTGAACCTCATAACATTGAAAGACAAAAAAAGAGTTAGGGGAGACATGATCACTAAGCTATACAATTTTCAGAGGAAATGACAAGGTAGATAATGATAAACTGTTTAACACAGATGGTACACAAACAATGGGACATTGAAATCGGCTAAAAGCTTAATCATTTTGGAAAAGGCGAAAGTAATCGAGCCTGGCCCATGGCTGGACTTGTAGAATAGAACTACCGAAACCCTCTACAGGTATGCTCTGGGTATGCTACAGCAACGTACCTCTAAATGTGTTCTTCTTTTTCTGATCCATGATAAATGTGTCTTCTGTGTCTGCTGCAGTATTTGAGGTACGCGTGTCAGAGTTACGGATAAGTCTGACAATTTGTGCCACGCCGTTATCAATCATTCCATCAAGTTCTGTTTGTAGGTCTCTGACTAATTCCCCCTCGGGAAACATGTCAACAAATCGGTAACTGAAAAGAAACAATCAAGAGACAATCATGCCGAATGTAAATAAGAGAAGCTCCTTTCAGAGCAAGACACCTGGATGCTCCCTTTGGTAAGATCACTGAATGTACCAATAAGCAGAATCACGATGGTCAAAGCAGGAAGGATCTTTTCAAGCTTCACTTTTAGGTCATATTGAAGAAAAGTATCTTTAACATATGTCATGTCTTCACTAAGTACTTTATCCAGCACAAAAGTCTAACCTTAGCCAGAGATACAGATCAAAGACATCATAAACTTCCTCTAGATGAACCAGGTCCAGAAGAGTGCTTGGCGTTGAAAAAGGCCACTTAACCTGATGACACAGCCACTCCAGCGTTGCAGGCTCATTCTGAGAATACTGCCGAGCAAACTGTCAAGACAAAGAAATATTTTGTTACGAATAAATACAAAACTGTACTGTACACCAACTAAATCAACTGCATTATTCCTAGCTGTATTCAACTGCATTATTCCTAGCTGTATTCAACTGCATTATTCCTAGCTGTATTCCTAGCCTCGTAGGAAAATGCAAAAAACACAAATACCTATCTTTTTCTGGTTTCATACACATTAATAGGGAACTAAATTGGGGAATAATTAGACCCGCGATACACAGTTTGCTGACCAGTCATGGAGGAGTGAAACCTCTGATGTTTAAGTCAGATCTTTTTATGGTTACCATTTAATTTTAGTTTATACAATATTTGAAATATCTCAATTTATGCATGCATAATTGACAAAAACAGTGATTGAATATTGTATATAGATAGCCCTACAATGCAAGATATACGACTACTGTATATATGTAAATCTGCTCCTGACACAGCTCAAAGAAAATGTCTTGCAACCCACTCCTTTGTAGCTATTCTGTCTGGGAATGTCGTCCAGAATGGATTCAAACACTTGCAGGAAATGCCAAATTGTGACTTGATGATAACCACAGGCCGTTAGTACACGATAACCCCATTACATAACAAGTAAAAAATTTCATTGCATTTGGTTAACTCCATTACATCATGTGTATTATAACCATATTTACATTTGTGTAAAAAATCAGGTGATAAATCAATATGATGGTAAACCCCCCCCCCCCCCCCGCCCCAGGGATTAACGTACAATGACACCTTCACATTAAGGAATAAGAACATTTAAAGCCCAGGGATTAACGTACAATGACACCTTCACATTAAGGAATAAGAACATTTAAAGCCCAGGGATTAACGTACAATGACACCTTCACATTAAGGAATAAGAACATTTAAAGCCCAGGGATTAACGTACAATGACACCTTCACATTAAGGAATAAGAACATTTAAAGCCCAGGGATTAACGTACAATGACACCTTCACATTAAGGAATAAGAACATTTAAAGCCCAGGGATTAACGTACAATGACACCTTCACATTAAGGAATAAGAACATTTAAAGCCCAGGGATTAACGTACAATGACACCTTCACATTAAGGAATAAGAACATTTAAAGCCCAGGGATTAACGTACAATGACACCTTCACATTAAGGAATAAGAACATTTAAAGCCCAGGGATTAACGTACAATGACACCTTCACATTAAGGAATAAGAACATTTAAAGCCCAGGGATTAACGTACAATGACACCTTCACATTAAGGAATAAGAACATTTAAAGCCCAGGGATTAACGTACAATGACACCTTCACATTAAGGAATAAGAACACTTAAAGATTTATATTAACATACTGTACAATGCTGAGATTCCCTCTTGCTAAATCTAACACACATTATTACCTTCAGGAACATTGCACACACAAATGGCATCTTCTTATTGATTGGAGAACAGCAGAAGACATAGCGCGAGCGAAGTGGGAGTGGAATATGTTGAATCAAATCCGCCAAGAACTTGAAGTCGTCCATCAGGCACATGAAGTACAATGATGAATCCACAGTACACAAATTTACAAACACATCCTGTAGGAAAGAAATAGATAGAAAAAGTCTGATGTAAACTTAAGAGTATTACCACTCACACAGAGTACTGTATATTGACCAGACCACACACTAGAAATTGAAGGGACGACGACGTTTCGGTCCGTCCTGGACCATTCTCAAGTCGATTGAGAACCAGAATCGACTTGAGAATGGTCCAGGACGGACCGAAACGTCGTCGTCCCTTCAATTTCTAGTGTGTGGTCTGGTCAACATACTTCAGCCACGTTATTGTGACTCATCGCCTGCAGAGTACTGTATACTTATATATTATCACAGATTTTGTTTATTTCCCTTAAAGCTAAGGTGATTTAAGTGCAAATTTGCCTTATTTTCAGCCCCATTGCCTCACATTCAACACTCTTTTGCCTTCATAAGATTTCCAACATTTAATACCATTAAAATACAATACTGACAAAATATAAAATCAAGCTTTCAATTTTTTATGCTCCACTAACAGCAAGATTGATGATGTAGTTACCCAATTATTTGCCTAGGCTGGGCTTGTTTAGTTTTAAAAAAATCCATGCGGGTGTTCTAGTTTAAAAAACAAATGTTAAATACAGTGAAATGCCTCTCATTGGATAATTCCGTGGCTCCCAGAAGCTATCTCACCGAGACAGTTCCCAATTACACGGTCACATCAACACTTCTGATGATGTGGCCGTGGAGTTATGTTATGCCTGCTAGGGACCAGGAGCCAGAACCTGGACTCTTCATAGAGGACCAGAAAGCGGGTGACACTCTGCCTCCCCACCAGAAAAGCATCCAGAAAGTCAGCGAACCATTGCTGGGTTCAAAAAGAACTGAAGCCTCAAAATTACCAAACTCCCCAAACAATAAAGACAAACTACCAATTCCTTCAAAATTAGCATGATCTCATTAGCACAACTTTCCCTGCCAGTAGGAGAAGGGGGCAGAGTTCCAGGTCTCCCTCAGCTTTCCAAGGCAGTTCTGAAGCAGATGTGAAGAGCACAAACATCAACTGATGATCTTGGAAGGGACGAATAAAATCAGAAAGTTCTCTGATGCTAACTACCCATGGAGAAAAAACAAGAGAGACTAGCCAGGAAGTAGAGATGGCAGGTATTCAAGACAAGAACGAGACAAATCAAGGCAATACGTACAGTGGAACCTCTATTAACGAGTGGCTCTATTAACGAGTTTTTCCAGTAACGAGCAAGCCACTCGCAGCAAATTTGTCTCTATTGACGAGCTCGCCTCTATTAACGAGTGAAACCACATGGCGCTTCCTAGCGTCTCGCGGGTTCTCGCAAATTCTCGGATGCCTCCGACGCCAGTGTTGTTGTATCTCACACAACAAGCATCCCTCTGGATTTATTTGAGCTTTTCTTTGGGTTTTTAGTGGTTTTGCGACTACAATTTGTAACACACGATGTCTCCAAAGAAGCTACTTGCTAAAGATAGTGTTGTCAAGAGGAAGAAAGACACAATTACTGTGGATTTAAAGAAGGAAATTATAGCAAAGCATGAGTGTGGTGTCTGTGTGATTGATCTCACAAGGAAGTATGGCAGGTCCTCATCAACAATTTACACCTTTAGTAAGGGAATGAGGAGGTAAGGGAGGATGCTGCCTCTTCCACTGAGATCAGGGAAGTGTTTGGAATGTTTGAAAAGGTGAACGCATTCTTGGAAAAGCTGCCCTGATAAAGCAGTGACAACCTGGTGTGTGAAAATGTTTGATTAATTTATCACTTTGTGATAACACTTTATGAAAGTGTTATCACTTTCGCAGGTATATGTCGCGTGAATGTAACACACTTTTTTTCTCTTGAATGCACCCAAACACCGCTCTCAAGCGTCATTTGAGCAAATATTTCTATAAAATCCAATTCTTATCCGATCGAGATGGGGATTGTATACATGTTTGCCATGAAATTTCCGTTTTCTTTAATAACCACATTGCCTATTTGAGAAAACGGCATTGTATTGTATCTTCGTGGTAAGACTATTATATTGTTGACACAACGAGTGTAATCAACGTAGTTTTTTATTTGGTGCTGGTCTAACGCATCCTTGTGTGACATTTGAAATGAAATTTGGGTGAAATTCCCAAGAAGAGAGAGTCCGCTTGACTCAGAGGTGGATTCTCCTTCCACACCATAACCCTTCTCATCCTTCCTACCTCCCCATCGTCTCCCTCAAGCCAGCAACTACTCTTCATAAGGTAAAGTAAATATTAAAACACTACAACAAAACATTTATATTTACATGTGCAATATTATATTTACATAAAAAAAGTCATACAAGTATGGATGTTTTTGGGAGTGGAACGGATTAAATTTATTTCCTTTATTTTAAATGGGGAAATTTGTTTCCAAAGACGAGTTTTCCAGGTAACGAGCTCGGTGCCAGAACGGATTAAACTCGTTAATAGAGGTTCCACTGTATAAGTACAATGAGACCCAGGAGACATCAGACAAATACCAGGCTGTCAAAATCTTGTTAGACTGCTAAAACCCTGAATGTTACCAGGACATCTTACCAAAGACTGCTGCAAGAGCAGCATACTGCAGCATGACAGTAGGCCACAGGCTGCTTGGACTTAATATCACTGCAAATGACCTGAGAAACACGAGCCTTGGAACCAGAAACCGTAAAAGAATGATCAAACCACAAAGAATCCACTGAGGCAAAGGTAGCAGTCAAGAGCTGCCACTGGGTACAGCACATGATGCACCCACAGCATCAATAATAATCAAAAGGACACTTCTGGATGCCCACTAACTCATCCTCAGCCACAAAAGAAAGATGGCTGCAAATTAACAAAATGCCTACCAAGGTGAAAAGAACAAAAAAAAAACACCTCCAGAAAGGAGCATGATACTCCCCAACCCTACAACCAGAGGCCACCTCCAACAGAAAAACAGCTTTAAAGAAAGAATCAGAGACCGAATGGAAAAAAAGTAAACTGAAGAAGGAAAGAAAGGAAAGAATGTGGTTAAGAGACCAAGAGGTCTGGGGCAGCACATGAGCAGGTCAGGGATGAAAAATGCATAAGACAGCTTCCAGAATGGTGCCAAGGTAGCATTAACACTTTCGGCCACCGGCGACGGATATTGCGTCCATAAATACTGTAACTCTACGGATGTCCGTCGGGGACGCATTTTGCATCCAAAATTAAAATATTTGTTAAAATTCCATTTTTTCCCGATCATTATGGGAAGTGTTTTAAAATGTGCATAACATGTTCTCATTTTCTGTGATGATCCATGTGGCATCACGGCACTGCCTCCTATGTGGTAGGTCCACTGTTATCGTGTCTACTCTCATGACCCCTGTGGCCTCCCCTCACGTCCAACGCGTGTGCCCGTTCTGGTTATTTTTCCTCAGCTATATTTGCTACTGCCTTTATAAACATTCTACATTTACTCCAAGATGGATAGTGATCAAGAACAGAGCCAGGACAAAAGCAGAGAAAGAAAAACGTCTAAGGGAGAAGCTAATTAGTGTTCGCCAAAAGTACAGTAGAGATAAAACAAAGATAAATTATCTACCAGTAGATAAAACTATATTCCGACAGAAGGACAATACTTTTATAATTCTGTGGAAAGATATGCGAGTTGTTTCACTAATCACAATGCAGATACACAAGAAATGGAGCGAGGGAAACGAGTGCGCAAACCTAACGGAACATTGTCATTGCAACAGGTCACTGAACAAACCAAAGGCAATCTGTGACCACAATAACCACATGAAAGATGTTGATCACTTCGACCAAATGGTCAAATGGTTTCACACAGAAACGGCACAAGTGGATGAAGAAAATAACGTTCTACTTTCTGCAAATGGCTATCCATAATGCTTTTGTGTTATACAAGCACTACGCTCCTTATACGAAGAAACTCTCATTGCTCCAGTTGGTTAACAACCAGGTACCCAATTACTGCTGGGTGAACAGGGGTGAACAGTTAAAGACTGGTACCCAGATAATCCTCCCTGTCCAGAACTCGAACCTAAACCTAATCGCTCACAGAACACTGGATGAGTTACACCTATGTCAATATAAAAGATTTTCCACAGCAGTTTATCAAAACAACCCCCTAAGGGTTGGTTAAATATACCCCAACTACACATTTCTTGCATTAAATCTAGGTAGTGTCTATATTTTTGGCCAAATAGACACAAGATCACTAAGTTGGTCACTTAACTTGGTTGGTAACTTAACACATCACTTGGTTGGTCACTTAACTTTGGACCTGGACTTGATAATGGTTCACTATCACACAATCAACTTAACAATGGTCCAGGATGGACCGTAACGTAGTCGTCTCATCTTCTGGTGTGCGGTTTAGTCATCAAGGACATGTTGAGGAACTAAACACTAAAAAAATAGTCTAGTTCAATTACACTTACAATAAGGTTGGAGAGAGTGTAATTGGGTAGATGATAAGCAAACAATTCAATTTGGTCTGCTGTCGGGTGGAGCCCCGCCTGCTCAATGTCCTCAGGCACACGAGACAGAAGACGACATAACGTTGAATGGTCTTCAGACTTCATGGTGGTTACATAGCCCTGAGGAGTAAATATTGAAATTTAAATACAAATAGGCAAGCTGTATAGTTATTCTGAAAAATGAGAAAACACTGAAAATAACACCAAAATAAACTATAAGCCAGTGAAACAAAACTACAAGCCAGTGAAATGCTTCTTTCTGAGCATGATATTTTACTGCTCGTAAAAGTGTGTTCTGCAAACCACCATAGACGTCATGTGAACTCCAGTCAGGTATGATGACATGTAAAGTCTACTCAGGTGCTTGGCAATCACTAGAGACAATGCCCATCTAGCAAAGGAAAATTAATGACAAAAGGTATGTATTTAAACACAAGTCTTCCAGGACTCTATGTGATGCCACTCTGATGGCTGCCAATGGTAACACTGACCACCATTAACAATCAATCACAGCTCACTCCTACCAGGTGACAGCACTGCACATTACCCAGTCAATCCACCCATTGACTTGGGGAAAATGACCCCTGAATTACAGGCAGGAGGCACTTGAAGAGAGGGCAAGGGAACAACAAAATAATATGCTCAGAAAGGAACTTTTCATAAAGCTTAGTTTATTTTCTAAGCTACTTATTTTATTGGAAGCCAACATACTTAATCATACTACTAATTTTGTTCAAAGGTGGATCTATCTATTTTGAGGTTATCTTGAGATGATATCTGGGCTTTTTAGTGTCCCCGCGGCCCAGTCCTCGACCAGGCCTCCACCCCCAGGAAGCAGCCCGTGACAGCTGACTAACACCCAGGTACCTATTTTACTGCTAGGTAACAGGGGCATAGGGTGAAAGAAACTCTGCCCATTGTTTCTCGCCGGCGCCTGGGATCGAACCCAGGACCACAGGATCACAAGTCCAGTGTGCTGTCCGCTTGGCCGACCGGCTCCCATGTACTGGATACCTACATGTACTGTTAAGATATAAAACATGTGAGGTGATACATCTAGCCAGAGACCAGAGAGAGCCACAGCCGCTACTAATACCATGCGCCCAAACCAGCGACAAAAACACTCTTCTGCTGTGTGGTTTAGTCATCAAGGACACACTGGTCTGGAGTGCGAGTCCTGGGGCCCTGCAACAGCTACTCACAAGAGAAGTGCCTGAATGCAGCTAAATAATGTTTAAAAGCAGGCACTGGGCAGAATTTATGACGAGAACCAAAAGATACGAGCCAGAATTTAATAAGAATAGCACAAAAGCACACATGGAACAAATCAAATTTTTGACAAGAAATTCAGGTTTCAGATAAATTCTAATGAATGAAACCTGTCAACTGAAGGGAATAAAGCCCCATGGATCTAAATATGGAATAAGAACCCTAAAGACTGTCACCAACATGAGCAAAATTAGAGCTCTGCATGAAATAAAAAGCTCCTATCTGAGATGGCCCTTCAGTTGCTCCCAAGGATGAGAGAGTAAAGGTTCGTGGACCATACTTGTGGGAATGAGCCTCGAACTATAATCAGGCAGGATTTACTTCAAATCTTCATATTGGTTTGCTTTTAAAGCCTCAGAAATTTTGTTGTAAGGCTCAAGCAGTTGTGAAAGACAAGAGCTTCCCGCTCTAAAACCATGTTGGCCTTGGTTGAATAGCTCGTTCTTTTCTAAAAAAAAAATACTCATAACTTGTTTCCTTAGGATATTCTCAAAATTTTAATGGTGTGGGATGCTAGTGTGACCAGTCTATAATTTTTTTGCTAATGCTTTATTACTACCTTGTGTAATAAGGCAATATCCACAGCTTTTAGGGCCTGTGGGATTTCCCATGTCTCCACATTTTCTCCACATTATTCTGAATGCCCATACAATGGTATTTTACACATCTTTATAAACAATGAATTCAGGCTCATTACACACAGAAATGACAACTGCGTGATGCATCAAATGAACAAATCCACAAGGGCTGTGACAAGGATTCAAACCTGCGTCTGAGAGCATCCCCAGACGCTGCCTTAATCGACTGAGCTACGACATGATCAAAAGGAGTTGAAACCGAAGTTCTACTGAACTTATTGGATCCTGCAGCCTCTTCGAGGCACAAACCAGGGTTTTACACAACTCCCTCCATGCACTCGAGCTATGTCAATAAGCCGTTCTCCCTCTTCGCCCTGACTTCATTACACACAGAGATCACAATTGCATGATGCATTACATGAACAAATCCACAAGGGCCGTGACAAGAATTCGAACCTGCGTCCGAGAGCATCCCAGACACTGCCTTAATCGACTGAGCTACGACATGGTCACGAATTTGTTCATGAATTCAGGCTACTTGAATGCAGTAGCTCTTGCATTTCATTGCACACCATGGGGAGACTTTATTTGGCTGGAAAGTTTCCTAAGATGGTTTTTCTGGGCTGGATTGAGAAATCCCCATTCTCCCTTTTGCCATTGCACTGGATGAGAACCTTTACGAAGAGAATACCGTCATACCTTGAGGTTACCTTGAGGTGCTTCCTGGGCTTAGCGTCCCCGCAGCCCGGTCGTCGACCAGGCCTCCTGGTTGCTGGACTTATCAACCAGGCTGTTGGACGTGGCTGCTCGCAGCCTGACGTATGAGTCACAGCCTGGTTGATCACCACTTCATGGTGGAAGTTAATGTGAACAGTGAAAATCTTTTTAAGTTTACCTACACTTAAGGTAAAGAGAATATCGTACGTATATAGTAACACCTCAGAGCAAATCCAACTCACTTTCTCCCATTGTGTACCGTAACGACCAGCTCTCCCCGCAATCTGCAGTGCTGATGACACACTGATCGTTTCCATTTCGACCTCTCCCTTTTCATTAATGTTTGGCCTTATCAGAGAATAGAAGATGATGCGTCGAATGCTCCTGCAAGAATCATTCAAATATCAATGCATCTTATTAACACAAACTGAGAAATTGATGTCAGTCACCCCTGGACGTGCAAAACAGAATTACATTAAATAATTTTTATCTCTGTAAATCATGGATTAGGATATGAAAAGAATGGAAAAATTGTTTACAAAACCATAACATTACCATTACCTTCCTTCCCATAACATTAATTTGGCTTAATTTCAAAATCTTGAAATTAATTAAAGTATTAATTGAGATTTTGCAGGAAGAGAAAGTAAATTATTTTTTTTTGAGAGAGAGAGGGGAGGAAGAGCAGTGTTTGACAAAAACTAGGAGTATGAAAGTATTTAAATTGTGTGTGGAATTTAATTGGCTTCAACAACCTCTTCCTTCAAATGCATTCTGCTTACTGACCACCCGTACAGGGACTGAGAACTTCCTTACTTACAGTGCTACGGGGGAAGAGGACTTGCATGTGTCTTGGATTTTTTTGTTCTTTGTTTCACTCATTGTTTCACATACAGAGTAGCAAGATAATGGATTTGGAGGAAACTCAAATAATTCTTCTTCTATCCAACTATCACTTAACAATCCACGCTTCACAGGATATAAAGCCCCACGAAGAAAACATCACATTTAAGCCCTAATTCTAATGTTTCTTTAAACATCAAACATGCATGGAAGATATTGATATATTCAAAGCATCCCTGTTGTGACTGTAGAGCAATGTTGACCTGGCTACACACGTATTCTATTTAAAACAAAAATTACTTACAGATTGAGGCCCATCCCAATGGCATCTGTGGCAACAAGAATCTTGCACTTATGGCTAGGATCATTGAACTTAAAAGCTTGAGCAAGTTTGGTGCCTGGCGGGAGACCTGAAACCATAACAAAGTAGATAACGTAGGATATCCAAGTTTGACATTCATGGCATTAAAAACATAGTTTTGTTTTTATTATCCAGCATGTTGAATTCTTTAGCAAATGTTTCTTGAATGCCTTCACAAGTCTTTAAGACTTAGAGCAGGGATTCTTCATCTTTTTAGGGTTACAGACCCCCCCCCCCCCGAATGGCTTACTCAATATGTCCCCTTCTCCAGACTCAAAATAACCATTATCAGTCCTGTTAGTTACTAGTATGACTTCACAACCAGTCCTATTAGTTTCCAGTATATCTTCACCACCAGTCCTATTAGTTACCAGTATATCTTCACCACCAGTCCTATTAGTTACCAGTATATCTTCACCACCAGTCCTATTAGTTACCAGTATATCTTCACCACCAGTCCCATTAGTTTCCAGTATATCTTCACAACCAGTCCTGTTAGTTACCAGTATATCTTCACCACCAGTCCTATTAGTTTCCAGTATATCTTCACAACCAGTCCTATTAGTTTCCAGTATGATTTCACCACTAGTCCTATTAGTTACCAGTAACTATACTATACTATATTGGTATAGTTACCATACTGGTAACTAGCCAGGGGAAATGGTAACACACACACACACAAGAAACTAACTTCATTATAGCTCAATAATTCCTTCTTACACTATAACAAACTACAAACATTTACTTACCACCATAAATAACCGCTACTTCATGGCCCCTTCGTTCAATTTCCCGAGTGACATAGTGAATGTCTCTCTTGCTGAAGCAAACAATGCAGTCCCCCGGGTGAATATTGTCAAAACTTTGCAAGGCATAACTTTCTATGATTAACTCTGTCAGCCTCTTGTATCTTCTAACCTGACAATGAAGAAGATATGGATCAATAGCACAGTAAAAATAAATGATAACTATAGAGTATTTCACAACACCTCACTTTATTAATAAAACTATTCAACCCTTCAACTGCACATAGTGAATAGGGTCGCTTCATTGGTGGTGCACAAAGCAACTAGGAATGCTTTTAGATCGAGCGTAAGATTTAAGACTCCCTCTGATACATGGGACTAGCATCGTCTTCCACACATTTCCTGTAAACAGATTCCATCTTGGAAATATATTCCTGGGCACTCCTGGGTGTGAGGAGCCTCAGTACTAACACAGCAACCATGGGTAGTGAGATCCTGCTAACAATGTTCTCATCATTAGACAAACAGCCGCAGTTTTTTTACCTCTGCACATCATGCAGTGGGACTTCATATTTATTTAGAAAATTAATATGGGAAAAATTATTCAGGACTGAGTAACCATGATCGTGCCCAGCGATCACGAGTCGGTGACATCGTCACAATATTTCCTCTCTCAACCACAGCCAAAGCAAGCTACAGAAAAGAACATATTTTAGAAATACTGTACAGTTATACTATACCTCAATACTCAAACTTAATTTGTTCCAGAAAGCTGTTTGAGAGTCGATCTGTTCAAGTACCGAATACTTTTCCCATAAGGAATAATGTAAATTGGATTAATCTGTTGATAGCACATGTGGAAGGTGGAAAGGAAGAGGAGGAGAGATGTTTTTGTTTTTTGTTTTTTGAGATATATACAAGAGTTGTTACATTCTTGTAGAGCCACTAGTACGCGGAGCGTTTCGGGCAGGTCCCTGGAATACGATCCCCGCCGCGAAGAATTGTTGCTACAACCAAGTACACATTTTACTGTTGCGTTAAACAGAGGCTACAGTTAAGGATTTGCGCCCAGTAAATCCTCCCCGGCCAGGATATGATATTGTTTGCTTCCCCTTCCATAAAAATGTTAGGTAATTGTACTTCTGGGATTCTCTCTTTTTTTGTCTCTTTCTGTTTGACTCAATGGATGCTTTTCTTACAAGAAACTGGAAATCGACTCATTATCCTTTGTTATGAGTGACACATGCTTGTGCGATGTAGTGCTGAGCAAACGGTCGACCACCAAGCATTTTTTCTCAAATAATTTTTTTTTTGTGTGTGCACCCGTTTCATGTGAGTTGTCACATAAAACAGGTGCATAGTGTAGGGTTTAAAAAGAACCAAGATATTTTACGAAGTACTGTACTTAAAATCACAAAGCGAGATGATGGTTTAGTCCTAGAGGATCTTTACAGTTAAAAATAAAATTATACAGTAAGCCTACTGTATTTCAATACTATCAAGGACTGAAAGAGAGGTGTTGAAAAAAAAGTTATAAGTAAGCATTGAAATGAAAAATGAACACATTTAATTTATATGAAGTTAACAAACGTCAAGTACAGGGAGTTCCCGCCTTACAAACATTCTCCCAGGTCACTATACCTTGAGGTTACTTCGCGATGATTTCAGGGCTCATCGTCCACGCAGCCCAGTTCCTGACCAGGCCTCCTGGTTGCTGGTTGGGTCAACCAGGCTGTTTGATGCAGCTGCTTGCAGCTTGATGCATGAATCACAGCCTGGTTCATCAGCAATCCTTTGGAGGTGTTTATCGAGTTCTCTCTTGAACATTGTGAGGGGTCGGCCAGTTATGCCCCTTATGTGTAGTGGAAGAGAGTTTAACAGTCTTGGGCCTCTGATGTTGATAGTTCTCTCTCAGAGTACCTATTGCACCTCTGCTTTTCAATGGGGGTATTCTGCACATCCTGCCATGCTTTCTTGTCTCATTTGATATTTCTGTGTGCAGATTTGGGAACAGCCCCTCTAATATTTTCCACATGTAAATTATTATATATCTCCTACCTGCACTCTAGAGAATACAGATTTAGGCATTTTAGTTGGTCTCATTAGTTTAGATGTTATACCGAGTGAATTCTAGCAGTAAAGGATCTCTGCACGCTCTCCAGGTCAGCAATTTCTCCAGGTTTAAAAGAGGCTGTCATTGTGCAACAGTATTCCACTCTACAGAACACTAACATCTTGAAAAGTCTCGTCATTGGCATAGCATCTCAAGTGTGAAAGGTTCTTGTTATCCAACCTGTCATTTTTCTTGCAGTTGTGATGGCTACTTTATTGCATTCTTTAAAGGCAAGGTCTTCTGACATGAGTACACCCAAATCTTTTACATTGCTTTCTCGTTCTATGATACAGTTTGACTGTGTTTCGTACGTAGTGTCCGTTTTTATATTTTAATTTTCTCTGTAGCGCATGAGCTGGAACTTATCTTCATTAAATACCATATTATTTTCTGTAGCCCATTTAAAGACCTGATTTACATCTCATTGGAAGTTTGCTGTGTCCTCTATGTTGCTGAATTAGGAAGACAGGAAACTGAAGCCCCTGAAAAGGGTAAGGAAGCTGCAAAGGACCCACCAGAAAGACGCATTTCATTACATTCAGTGCCGATTTTCTGGGCTGGACTCCTGTGATGGGTCCCTGTTGTGTCACCATGGAGAACAAGGAGAACCACAGATTAATCTCCTTAGAAGGAAAAATTTGCGACAAGTAACATATTCCAAAGCCTCACAAGTATGGCACAGACCAGGCACATGCAGCATGTACCAAGACCCGAGCAAAACTTGATGACACAGCAGACAATGTAAGCCTTACACTACATTACACCAGAATGTAAGCCTTATTCTGGTCTGGACAGGAGACAACATTCCTTTTGGCATTCATTACCATAACATTGTGATGGTACCCAAGACCAAACTAAAAAAATATATATATTTTTTATTTTCATACAAAATATATTCATGAGTATGGTGTCTGCTTGCAAAAGTAAAAATAATACCAAAACAAATATAGTCTATATACAGAGAAGATCTTTATGTTCTTCTGATAAGCACAATTGATATTGTATGTCAATGGGGGACCAGGAGTTGAAATCCCTCCAACTCCAAATTATTCTGTGGCCTCCTATGACTGCTGGGAGATGCCATTGAGGTGCTGGAATCACATGGGCAACATTGGGATTCAAACTCAGACATAAGATGTAGATCTTCATTTGATGATGACCCCATTGCACTAGACAACCACCACATGCCCTTCATGTCATCAAGGGCATGAATTTGTCATGCCCTTCAAGAATACCTGGACAAACATGTATGGAGCACCGCTTGGCAAATAAAATTTAATGTGAATAAATGCCATGTTATGGAATGTGGAATAGGAGAACATAGACCCCACACAACCTAGAAATTAGGCGAGAAATCCTTAAAGAATTCTGATAAAGAAAGAGATTTAGGGGTGATTATAGATAGAAAACTATTACCCGAGGATCACATAAAGAACATCGTGCGAGGAGCCTATGCTACACTTTCTAATTTCATAAATGCTTTTAAATACATAAATAGCAAAATACAGTATTAAAGGAATTGTTCGCGACTTTTGTTAGACCAAAGCCAGAATATGCAGCGGTTGTATGGTTTCCAACAAACTGGAAATGGTGCAAAGACAGGCAACAAAATGACTCCCAGAACTGATGGACAAGAGCTACGAGAAGAGGTTAGAGGCATTAAATATGTCAAACTAGAAGATAGAAGAAAAAGAGCCAATGTGATCAATACGTACAAAATAATAACAGGAATCGATAAAATTGATAGGGAAGAATTCCTGTGATCTGGAACTTCAAGAACAAAAGGTCATAGATTTAAACTACTAAACAAAGCAGCTGAAGAAATATAAGAAAATTCACTTTCGCAAACAGAGTGGTAGAGGGTTGGAACAAGTTAGGCGAGAAGGTGGTGGAGGCCAAGACCGTCAGTAGTTTCAAAACGTTACATGATAAAGAGTGCTGGGAAGACAGGACACCACGAGCATAACTCTCGTCCTGTAACTACACAGGTAATTACATGACAATAACTGTATGTTAAGGACTGAGGAGGCCACACCAGGAATCAAGATTCTTGTCTCAATCTTTAATGAGAAAATGCTGCAAACAAGGGAAGTTGGCAGCATAGTCAAGGTCCGAATGAAGCAACCCAGTCAGACTCAAGAGAAAGGAGAAATCGATAGAAAAGCATTGAAAATCTGCCAAAGGGTGAGAGGAGGAGGAGGAGGAGGAAGTGCAAAAGTTGCTCAGGAAATATCTCACAGTGTAAACGTGTAAAATAGGGCAAAGCCAAGAAAGTCCCACCTGCAGCCAGAGAAGCATCCACCAAAAGCATATAAATATTCCCAACACACGAGACAATAGAACAAACTCACAGAACAAAATGGGATGAACGACCAGTCACTGGAGAAACATAATGTTAAAAACAAGCATGACAAGGGTAATTGCCAGGTGGATTAACTAACATTTATCAGAGTACTCCATAACAGTCTGATGTGAAGAAGCATCACATCACAAGGGTAATTGCCAGGTGGATTAACTAACATTTATCAGAGTACTCCATAACAGTCTGATGTGAAGAAGCATCACATCACAAGGGTAATTGCCAGGTGGATTAACTAACATTTATCAGAGTACTCCATAACAGTCTGATGTGAAGAAGCATCACATCACAAGGGTAATTGCCAGGTGGATTAACTAACATTTATCAGAGTACTCCATAACAGTCTGATGTGAAGAAGCATCACATCACAAGGGTAATTGCCAGGTGGATTAACTAACATTTATCAGAGTACTCCATAACAGTCTGATGTGAAGAAGCATCACATCACAAGGGTAATTGCCAGGTGGATTAACTAACATTTATCAGAGTACTCCATAACAGTCTGATGTGAAGAAGCATCACATCACAAGGGTAATTGCCAGGTGGATTAACTAACATTTATCAGAGTACTCCATAACAGTCTGATGTGAAGAAGCATCACATCACAAGGCATTTCAAGTGCACATTTATAGCATAAGCCTTCTCAAGATAAATTCAGGCTGCACCGAGATGTCAAACGTCTCCATTGTACCAGGCATGTTGCAGTGAAAACCTTTGAAAAGATTTCCCCCTTATGCAGAAGCAAGAGCCTTGCTTCTTGCAAGAGGCAAGAACCCTCCCTGAATGTACATGGTGTTCTCTATGTAAACAACAGGACCATTACTCAAGGGTGCAATTGAATAGTACTGTACAGCTAAAAAGTAAATGGTAAAGGAGTTAAGCTTCTCTGTTAAACAATTTGTTGTCAAACTTACCTCCACCTCTTCTCCAGTTGCAATTGCTAGCTCATTTATAAGGCCAATAGCTGAAGCTTCCCCACATACATGAACCTCCTTTGCACAAAGACCAAGTAAGGCTCGAGTCCAAGCCCAGCCTCGCGTTGGGTCTCGTACCATCTGAATCTCGTCAATTATAGCCACATCATCTGTTGCAGAATAAGTACAGTAATTATAAAATAATACATTTTTAAAATACGACATAATTAATATATCAAGCCATGTGGATATAGAGTAATCATCTTCATTGTAATTGTTATTCATCTGTAATTAGCAAACATTTTAAACTAAATCTGGAAAGAGGTGAACAGTTAAGGATTGGTGCTCAGTCAATCCTCCTTGTGCATATATTGACAACAAAATATTATACAGTAGCACGTCCCAAATCAAGACCTTCTTTTAACTGATCTCTCTAAACAATGGACCAAATTCAGTCACCTATTCCCTTCAAATTTTTTATCTGTAAGAAAGTTTTATCTTTCACCGTAGGTTAGGTAAGGTCAGTGGAAGTGCCAGAAATATTATTCTGAAAATACTTATGAAACCCTATCTCCTACATAATTTATTGGAACAAGTTCCTAAGATATTTCATATAAAATTTTGAGTTAAAGAGTTTTGAGCATGGAAGAGGCAAAGGGCCTGGTTCACTGACATCATTTGGGGGGGGAGGTCATAGGTATTTTTCAACACCTTTGAAAAATACCCCTAAGCTTTAAGGTGGGAGTGGGTGGCTGAGTGGACAGAACACTGGACGCGTGATCCTGTGGTCCCGGGTTCGATCCCGAGCGCCGGCAAGAAACAATGGGCAGAGTTTCTTTCACCCTGATGCCACTGTTACCTAGCAGTAAATAGGTACCTGGGAGTTAATCAGCTGTCATGGGCTGCTTCCTGGGGGCGGAGGCCTGGTCGAGGACCGGGCCATGGGGACACTAAGCCCCGAAATCATCTCAAGATAACCTTAAGAAGGGGGGGCTGAATTCTGAGAAATATTGGGAATGAGGATAAAATCTCTCCAGAGTCCTCTTGGTACAGTAGTTGTTTATTATATGGCAAGTTGAAATTAAAACTTTGCTTAGTGAAATTCGCCCGCGGAGTGCAGAAACATTTGTGCTACGAATGGTAACTCCTTTAATTTGGCACTGACTGCAATTTTAATGAATTTTGGTGATAAATGCAACATTAGAATAGACAGTTGGTACCTTGGGAAAACCCATTGATGAAAAGCCTTGGATGAAAAAGAGAAATTATGGACAAAAATAAGAGAAAAGCAGAGTTTTCACTCGCCGTGCAGATTTATTCTTGTTAACTCCAGTAGTTAGAGCATAAGTATACAGTACCAGACCTCCAAAAATGATAGTACGTACCTACAGCTACTATGGATGGAATGTACAAAATACGGATTCTTTTCAGCCAAAAAGTATACATTTTCTACTATTAGAACACTACAAATGAAATGCCAGAAAGTGGAATGAAACCTATAAACCTAACCTAGGCCTAAACCAAGCAATCCTAAGCCTTTATATGCCACCTTAGGCCTTATTTATGTTATACTAAGCCTAAGAAAGTTTAGGTTTGGTTGTTGCCTTTCTTCAATGGCCCTTTACAAATTAAAAACAAAACAATTTTTTCAGGTATGCCAGAGTACAAATCCACAAGGGGCCTTGATGAGGTTTCGAACCTACGTCTGAGAGGATCCCAGACGCTGCCGTAATCGACTAGGCCACGACATGGTTAAAAGAATTGCAACCGGGAGTTCCACTGGCCTCACACGGATCCTGCAGCCTCTCCGAGACACAAACCAGTGTTTGTGGGGGAATTACTAAAGCTATACACCTTAACATGTTCCTAAATAAATCAAAGCATTAGAGATGCACACACACAACTTACAAGGGTTATTAACAGATGCCATTTCCACAGTGCAAGCGACATGATTTGCTGATGACCCGTCCGTGTTACCAAACCTTCTTTCCTCCCCAGTAACGAGGTCACAAGGTGTACCCTGCAGGAAAAAGTAACAAAATTTATTCAGTTACATTATTTAAATGAAATATGTACAGTAAATTCCTACTCAGACATAGCTGTACCAGAATCACTTCAACTGTAGCAGAATTATGCTACATCAAAATTTTTTCTATTTTTTTTACTATTTTCTAGAAAACATTATGCTTTCATTACACATTTGATTCAAAAAGCCCATTAAAAGCATATTTTCTCAATTTATTCTTATGTGTCAGCACCATACTTCAGTCCAGTGAATACAAAGTCGCATTCCACTATGACTATTATTTTCATTTCAACTGAATATAACAATCATACTACTGTACAATAACAGAACTTTCCTGTTGAAGCTGACATTCTGGTGCAACACTTTCTGTTGATAATGCTACTCTAATCTTTCTTTATCCAAATTTTATAACAGAACCTCACACCAGGTTCTTGCATGAAAGACCGTGTGGAAAGAGGTGCCAGAGAGGAGTGTTGGGGGTTATCTTCTTGAGGTTATCTTGAGATGATTTCGAGGCTTTTTTTTTTAGTGTCCCCGCGGCCCGGTCCTCGACCAGGCCTCCACCCCAGGAAGCAGCCCGTGACAGCTGACTAACACCCAGGTATCTATTTTACTGCTAGGTAACAGGGGCATAGGGTGAAAGAAACTCTACCCATTGTTTCTTGCCGGCGCCTGGGATCGAACCCAGGACCACAGGATCACAAGTCCAGCGTGCTGTCCGCTCAACTGACCCGGGGGGGGGGGGGGGGCTTTCTCCTCCCAACACCCAGGAGGCTCGGCCAACCTAGTTACGATTAGGGTAGTTGAGTTAGTATGGATTATGTAGTTTGGAGAGTTGTTTGGCAAGTTGATTTTATAAAAATTTCTTGGAGAAAGATCATGTGTTTATATTTTTTTCAGTGGCTAAGCAATTGATCGCAGTAAGGGATCGATCTCCGGGTCCCATGAACACCTCACCACATACAGGGAACAAGACTACTGGAAGAGATACTCGTCTTCGATATCGAAAACGTTTCAGGAAGCCTGATGTGTTCCCGATGTCCTGTGTGTGTTAGTGGCACAAGCTGTGCAAAGCTACCGAAAACTGCAAACCCAGACAATGATTTTCTCAACACTAAAACTACTACAAATTATAATACAGGTACATAATATGCATTTAAATATAAAATCGACAACATTTTTGTCTATAACTTTCAAAATCTCTTTTTTATTTTAAAGCCAGCAGTTAATTATCATTCCTGAAAAGGGCAAAGTACAGAATACTCTCAAAAGTTGTCCTGGGTAAAACATAACATATTTTAGATAGCACTCACTCTTTTATTGCTTTTATGAAAGACTTCAGTAGCCAAGAGCTTGAGAGGGCCACAGTATACACCAGACTCAGCAGTCAGGAACTGCTCCATGGCATGATACGTCTTCCCACTATTGGTAGGACCTGCGTGAAATATTATTTTACGGTTCAATGCCCGAGCTTCAGAGTACCTAGAAAAAAGAAGCACAAAATATATTCAATGACACTTGTACTACAATTTTATTTCAAATTAATACCAGGTTTTGTAATAGAATCAAAACATTCCTCCTGCTGTAATTCAAAATATTAAAATATTTGATTTGCAATGACTATTGCAGTGTATGATTATTCTGCTAGCTGTTATCCCACAACTAGAAAGAGGCAACAGATGAAGTGATGCTTAAACCTTGACTCTGATGTTACATTTAGTGTGCACTACAGTACATACTTATCAAGCATATCGAGTGATTTATTATAGATGACAAAAATTTTAGAAAAAAAATCAGGGGTTGGATGTAATGAAATGCCTCATTCTGGTGGGCCACTCAGTCACTTCCTGAGCTATTGCACCGAGGCTAAAAGCCCCAAGAACCATACCAGGCCTCTGAGACTCATTCGAGTCTATCGAGTGTTGGAACCAGGCTCTGGCTTTCTTATCAAGGTGAGGTAAGTTTGCGGATCAAAGATAAACCAAAAACTGAGAAAATCCCCCAAGAAAGCAAGAGCACACCAAAACAAGCAACTACTTAAAGAAATTCATGACCCCTGAAGGAAATAAGGCAAATTATTGTAAATGCAGGGAGAATACCTCATCTGTGAAGTGTCTAACTGTTACTAGTCAGCAGCGCTGGCAGCCTAGTTTCATTGTAAAAGAAACAGGCAAACTACTTGACCCCAATAGAAGGTCAAGGGCAAACCAGGCCTAAAAACTTCACATACGAAGAGAACAGCAAATCATCCAGGTAACAGGCCTGACGGGCCAGGCACCATAATTGAACCAGCAAAGTCAGGAGGAATCAGATCAAAACATCTCCAGCCTGCTGGTCGGACGAGCGGACAGCACGCTGGACTTGTGATCCTGTGGTCCTGGGTTCGATCCCGGGTGCCGGCGAGAAATAATGGGCAGAGTTTCTTTCACCCTACGCTCCTGTTACCTAGCAGTAAAATAGGTACCTGGGTGTAAGTCAGCTGTCACAGGCTGCTTCCTGGGGGTGGAGGCCTGGTCGAGGACCGGGCTGCGGGGACACTAAAGCCCCGAAATCATCTCAAGATAACCTGGCCATCACTGGAAGCATAGGCCAGAGTGGATGAAAGAAGTAAAGTAGAACTCTCAAGAGAAACTACAAAACACCACAATTTCCCGGACTGTAATATGCACCCGCAGCAGGTGAAGATCCTACTAACCCTGACTGGTGTAGTGATAGCTGTAAACAAACCCCCCAGCTGAGGTTTGAAATATTCGTGAAGACTGAGCAACAGAGGCCAAACAAGCCACTAAGCTGAACCCAGAAAATCAAGAGGAAGATGACTAATCAAGATCCTTTGCAAATACTATGAGGCAAGCTCTACACAGTCCCAAATGCAGAAGGACGCCAACTGGAAAACACAAAACAGCAATTGCTACTGAAACATAGCCCAAAAGTTAAAGTCTGCTGACATCCTGGCAGCGGCAGCGTCCAGGATGCCCATGCCCATAAGTCACTCAAGGAACCAACAGGAAAGCCAAGACCTCTCTAATTGACAGTGATGGACACTCAGCCATAACAGGGTAGACTGCAGCAGAGAAGGGGAAATCATCCTTAGTAACAGCAGGCAAATGATTGAGGTGGCAAGCTGGCCAAACAAGCCACAGAAGAAGCACACTGCTAACTACACCATCGACAAAGTCATGGAGCACTACAAAAGAGGGTCCAACCGGAAAAAGAAGTCTTCTCCAAGTGAGGAACCAAAATCCACTGGTGGAAACTGATCACCACAACAAAGTGGATGTAAGGCAAGAGACATGCAAACAAACTGGCACCAATGCCATAAAGCATTATTACCAAAAGGCTATTACACTGGACAACTGTCTAACAAGCCAGGTGCCCTAACTTAAAAGGTGAGGCCTTGGGTCAGGTGCACTATATCTTGCACAACATGGCCAAGCAAGAGCAAGTGTGCTGGATCACCCTGACCTTTGGGTATTATAAGAAGCCACCTGGTGGCACTCCAGGAAGTTAACATTGCAGGGATTAGACAGTTCAGAGGTGTTTAATATTGAAGATTACCACACTTTTCATAGTTGTCCTACACATCCCGACGATGCAAGCTGAGGAAAGTTACCATGGGGGTGTAAACTCCGAAATCTTGACAGCTATACCACAATTTTGTTTCCTGGGTAGCAAGTGATAGGGAAAACATCTTGAAGGCACCTGAAGGCTGCCGGCTCCTTATCTAGAGCTGTGATACATTGTTCATTAAGTTATTACCATCAAGATGCCTTCCCTAAGCTGTCATACACAAAGGTCAAAGCAAAGAGAAAAATAGTAATTTTCTATAATGTGGAGGTCTAAACAATCTGAAAATAACACTTAGAATCCAGGAACAAAAAAAAATATATAAAATTTGTTACATAGTGTAATAATTATAAGCAAATATTCAATGAATATGACAATTTAAAATGCTAGCTAGAGAATGGGTGTTATCAGAAAATGTTTTTAGAGAGATACAGCAGAGTACAGTACTCACCAATTTGGAGGATTTGACAAATCTGATATTTTATATAGATCATCCATACACATTAAGTGTGGGAATATTTTCCGAGCGTGCTTCAAAAAACTTGTGTATATGTCGTTGATATGACCTGCACCCTAGAAAAGATTTATACAAGTATTAATATTCTTTACAGCACCATGACATACAAGACTAAAAATTCACCATGACAAAATAGCAAAACTAAAGTATAGCATTCTTTATTATACTGTTTATGCTTGGTCATTAAAATATATGGGACCCACCCTCATTCAAGTTAGCTGAATTTCTTACCAGGAATGTTAAAATATTAACAAAGTTGCAATTTTTTGGACTACAACCCAGTTACTCCAACCATTTACCCCGTACATTTTCATTATTTACCTGCTCTGTTAACCCAATTACCACTCCCATCATTTACTTGTGAATGATAAACACATTTATTCAGATTACCTGAAGATTCGGGTTACCGGAATTTAGATTACTAAGCTGTTACAGTACTTCGATGTGCGGAATTACAAGCACAAATTTTCTTCAACTATCGCTAAAAAATATCTTTCATAAACTAAAATAAACATTAAAGAAATATTTGAAACACACCTGAATAATGTCACTGATAATGATGTGAAGATCAACAGGCAATGATTCAGATTCCAGGCAGAATTTACGGAAACTTATGAATGTCTGCTGATAAAGGTAGTCTGAAATAAAGACAAACTTTAAATAAAATCTATTAATAAAATTCAAGCAGCAAAAAAACCAGATTTGAATGTAATGAAATGGCAATTTTTTGGTGAGCCCTGGAGGCTCCCTAAACCTATCATATACTGATCAGTGCCATACTATCATGTGCCATACTATCATGTGCCATACATGATATCATGTATGCCAGTCATGCATGCCAGTCATACTCATGACTGGAGTTCTTATTGACCTACCGGGGATCATTAGCCAGAACCTGGTCCCCTCAGAGAGGCGCAGGGAGCAATGGCTTATGAAAACTTTGCATTTAAAGTTTAATGATACTTGCCACCATCTGGAAAGCACCCAGAAAGGTAGGCAAACCAAAACAAACTACTTCATGGCGTAAAAAGCAAGACCGCAGCCTCAAAACTACCAAAAGAACTCCCTCAACAATAAAAACAACCCCCCCCCTAATTTTACCTTAAATTATCGTTTTCCAGTTTGCCCCACTATCCCCACCTCCCCTCATTTGGTAGGGAGAAGGGAGGCGTACCATGTCAGCCGGCTTACACCAACCTATGTTTGATAAACCACATTGATGCTCTGGGGGGGAGGGGGGAGTCACAGGGAGCCTCCAAGGCTCACCTCAAAATTGGCATTTTATTACCTTCAATGCTAGTTTTCTGTGGGGAAGCTCCGTTGGCTCCCTGAAGCTAACTACCCGCAGAGAAGAAAAGAAAAAGTGCACAAAACTGAGAAGGGAAACGAAAAGGCTCCTACTCAAGCAACCTCCAAGGTACCCAGCTTCCCCTCAACACCAGAAAGATGAAGCTGCAGACGGAGGAAGGCCACAGGAGGCAGGGAAGTGACACCGACTGGAAATTCAAGCGAGGCCCAACCAGGTCCGACCCCAGAATGGAACCCAACTGGGGCTTCCACCAGAATACTAGGACCTGAAACCTGATGAGCTGGGAAAGACCTGGGTCCCCAGCTACCAGACAACAGACTAGCTGGGAGCCCACACCAGCCCGCCAACAAGTGGGCTAACTTCCAGAACCAACCAACAAAGAAGGGCCACCATAACCTGAGAGAGACGCATAAAATGTGAGGTGCCAGCACAGCTGAAACAGAAAACAAATCAACCCACCACAAAGCGAACCAACTCCAGAAAGGTCCAGAGAAGCATTGAAGAGACCAGAAAAAGGGGTGGAACACAGCAAGGAACAAGGCCACAGAGACCACACCCAGACCACCCGACAAGGCAAGGAGAGGCGACCTGCCCTAAGAATCCCCAAAAGAGGCAGGAGCAGGGCCAAGCAAGCATGCTCTCCCCACTGCCGGAGCAAAAGGGTGATCCACGAGAAAAGCGGCACAAACCCAAGCCAGCCTGACAAGCAGAGAGTGCCCAGCAGTAACCAGATGCAATGGGCAAGGTCTGGGAAAGCACAACCAACCCGGCTGCTGGCATCAGTACGGTCCCACCATGACAACCGCTGGTGAGGCCCCAGCTCAATAAACCGCCAGGAAGCGAGACCAACCCCAACAAACACCCAACAAGACAGCAACAATACTGCAACAACAGCCATAACAGAAAACCCCAAGTAGTAGTTCAGAGGGAACAAACTAACAAAAGGAGGGAAGAAGAAGAAGGAAGAGCCAGGAGCTCATGCCAAGTCCAAAAACCAGCCGTGTCAGCAAGATGGGAGGTGAACATGAACAGAGAACAGAGGGCCGAGCCCTGCAAAATACAAGCCAAGTGGCACGAAGGGTAACTGCCACCCAAACAACCGACAGGGGTAAGCAGCAAGCAGCTACACAAAACCCCTTGCACAGAAGAGCAGGAGAGAAAGCACACAGGAGGGGATGAAAACAAAAACAACAACAAAAAAAACTGCCACCACACATTCACCTCCTGCCAGTCAAGCATGTGGTATGGCTAAACCTGTGCCAAGCCCATAGGGGAACAAAAAAGAGCTAAAGAAAGAAAGAAAGAAAGAAAGAAAGCAAAGAACCAAAGCTGTGAACATAAATAGCTGGCAACACAGTTGGGATCCTAAGAGCCCAAACAGGCTACAAAGAACAAAAGCAGCAAACGGAAACAGCTGGAACGCAACTGAGCTCCATAAAACACCTAGCAGGCCTCAGAACCCAAACAGGCAACCACTTAGCTGATGAAGGCAGCAGGAGCCAGAGCGCCTGATGACAACACCTGGGAACACATCAGCAAGAACTGAGGTTGGTGTGAGCCGGCTGACCCAGTACTCCTCCCTCCTCTTCCCAAACGAGGGCAAATGGTGGGGGCAAACTAGCCTGCGATTGTTTCAAGTAAATATAAGGGTTGTTTTTATTATTGGCAGAGTTCTTTTGGCAGTTTTGAGGTTGCAGTCTTGCTTTTTACACCAAGACGTAGTTTGTTACTTTTCTGGGTGGTTTCCTGGTGGTGGCAAGTATCATTAAACTTTAAATAAGGTTGTATGGTTTTCATAAGCCATCGCTCCCTGCACCTCTCTGAGGGGACCAGCTTCTGGCTCATCATTCCCGGTAGGCCAATAAGAACTCTGCGGCTGATGGCACTTGCTAGTACGGCACTGAACAGTATATGATAGCTTAAGGGAGCTGATGGGGCTTCATCCAGAAAAGAACATATTAAATGAAAACTTATAAGGAGGCAATATTTCTTTGGGAGATACCAAATAAAATACAAAAATACAAATAATTCATTTATTCATTCATACTTACTGTCCAATCCATTTTCTTTTGCCAATTCCTTAATACTTTCATCGGCATAGAAACGGTTCATGATACGCAAGATATCCTCTTTCTTTAGTGGGCCAGCCATTTCTTCCCCAACATTAATTTCATCTTGCCTTGCCTGTGAGAAGTAATAATATACTGTATGTCATGACTGATGGAAAAGAAAAAGTAAAATTTTGTCCTAGACTGAACAAAAATTAGGAATGCATGTTCCCCTAGTTTATTGGCTCTAGTACCACAGAGACAGCCAATAAATTACCAGGCCTCTGGACTTGCACAAAACCAGAATCTAGTGTGTTATAGAGGCCAGAAGATTATGGGAATCTAAGATCATCTTCATAACCAAGTAAAACTGCATAAAAAGTAATGTACAGGTCAAACAAACCAACTACATACCTTGAAGAAAAATAAAACTTGGGAACAAAGGAAGTAATAGTTTGTCAACAAATCAAATGCTTGTATCCCAGTGTGACACCAACTGGCAGCTCACACCAAGTTGACTTGTATGCCACTCCAAAATGGCTTCAAGTCCCAAAGAACAGATTGACAAAAAGGGCAAGTATATATTAGAAAAGAAAGCAGTAATAGCAGTGTATTTGGGTACATCCTGTGTATGTGAATACACATCAAACTGGCTGATTTGAACCACTGACAGATTATACAAGAAAGCCTGGCCTTGGAAGAAGGCATCAAGGAAACAGAATTAATCAAAAGAGCAATAGCCCAAGTAGCATGAGTAATATGAAAATAAAGTTGCATCACAGCACAACACATAGAACATGTAAATACAAAGACAGCATGATAAGGTTTAGTCCAAATGGAAGAGCCTAAATGTGGAAGCAGATATTTCCCTTTTTGAACTTTAATCCTGGAACTGAGGAGGAACAGAAATATGCCAGGAAAGCTTCCTCAGTTCCAGAAAGACAAGCCAAAAGTTAGTTAAAATCACCAGTTGAACCTAGGAAACAGTGGTCATCAGGTCATTGGACAAGGAATGTGTAAACTGAGAAAGGAGAGGTCATAAATAAACTGAAGATCTAGAGAATTCTCCTTTGAAACAGGGAACAGCCGGAACACTATCCAAAGGTACGGAGTTATTGCAATGACCCCCTTGTCCAACAATTCATGAGCAACTGTCCAGATGACAGTCAAAAACAGCTAGGAAGAAATCAGGAGTGGCAAGCAAAGAAGAGAAGAGCAAGTCCAACATCCAACAAAAGCCCGAGGACACTATATGAACATTCAATTATCCACGATTCATCCCTGCAGAAAACTGGCAAAAAAAACAAAAGAAATGGCTGGAACTCCATGCAGCTCCTGCTGCATGCAGTGCCCAATCTTCCACCCTTGAAGGGAACAGAACAGCAGTCTCCGTGGCGCAGTGGTAAGATACTCGCCTGGCGTTTCGCAAGCGCCTTGCCTTGGGTTCGAATCCTGGCCGGGGAGGATTGACCGGGCGCCAATCCTTAACTGTAGCCTCTGTTCACCCAGCAGTGAATGGGTACCTGGTTGTTAAACGATTCAGCGGGGTCGTATTCCGGGGAAATTAGGGTTAAGGACCTTGCCCGAAACGCTACGCGTAATAGTGGCTTTACAAGAATGTAATGTAAAAGAAGCGAAGAAAAAATGGAAAGATAATAGCAGAGAGTGTGACCAAGTAGACTCCTGGGGCCAGATTCTGGAGATTATCTAAAACTACACATTGGTCTGCATGATGTATAGCATCACCACATGACAAAGGAGCAAAATGGTTTAGCAAAGCATTTGGAACATATACTGTATGGCTACCAACAATGAGAATGAGGAACCCAAAGTATGCAAATCTATTCATTACAAGCAATCTTACCAGAAACATTTCTGGTGTGCCGCAAAAATGGAGAACCTCCACCATACAGATCACATTGCCTAAACCCACAGGCAAATTTGGCCCCCCCCAGATATTAAGTTGCCCCTGAATCCATATCCAAGGGAGGGGCAAAGAATTTGTTCATTATTGTTACGAGTCATAAGAAATTTAAATAATTTCAAACTCCACATTTCTCAGAATTTGCACGAGTCAGATTTAGGTCCAATCCATATGATCAAAATTAGTGAGCAAAATCTGTACTTCATTTTAACAGATATTTTATAATGTATCTATTTATGCTTCTGGAAAATACGCACTTTTTACAGAACCTGCCCAAATTCTTTGCACTCAGATACCAGTTGGTACTACTGTACTTAGTATAACAGTGCTGCACTTGTTAGTTGTAACATTAGAAACATTCCAGGCTCATCAAACCAGACACTTAGGACTAGAACCAAGTCAAATTTAACTACTGTAATTATTTTAAAAATATGCAATTTGCCTTTAACATTTATTTCAGCTTTTGACAAGGTCAAAGATTTTTGTCATAAGTATTCTTATTATCCCGTGTATACTGACAGAAGCTTGACATAAAACAAAGTACAGTATATCTAAACAAATAGTACACAAGCAGGCGAGGAGTCACAATAACATGGCTAAAGTATGTTGACCAGACCACACACTAGAAGGTGAAGGGACGACGACGCTTCAGTCCGTCCTGGACCATTCTCCAGTCGACTGTGAGAATGCTCACAATAACGTGGCTAAAGTATGTTGACCAGACCACACACTAGAAGGTGAAGGGACGACGACGCTTCAGTCCGTCCTGGACCATTCTCCAGTCGACTGTGAGAATGCTCACAATAACGTGGCTAAAGTATGTTGACCAGACCACACACTAGAAGGTGAAGGGACGACGACGCTTCAGTCCGTCCTGGACCATTCTCCAGTCGACTGTGAGAATGCTCACAATAACGTGGCTAAAGTATGTTTACCAGACCACACACTAGAAGGTGAAGGGACGACGACGCTTCAGTCCGTCCTGGACCATTCTCCAGTCGACTGTGAGAATGCTCACAATAACGTGGCTAAAGTATGTTTACCAGACCACACACTAGAAGGTGAAGGGACGACGACGCTTCAGTCCGTCCTGGACCATTCTCAAGTCGACTGTGAGAATGCTCACAATCGACTCAAAAATCAAATCAGTCTGGTCAAAATACTACACAAAGTTCGAATGTTCTAAATTCCTACAAAATTTATATATTCTAAATTCGTATAAAATTTGAATATCCTAAATTAATACCAAGTTCCAAAGATCATGGATTATACTTTTACCTTTACTGGTACTGGAATGAAGAGATGTGATATATCATCCTTACTGCCCCCACCTCCACCACGTGAGTACCTATGCTTTAGTCTTTGTGTTGAGTAGCTCACTGGCTGATGAGCACTCAACATCATGTGTAAAGTTCTGAAACAAACAAAAAATGTGATACTGTATTATGATACAGAATGAAAGGTCAATTACAGAGCATAATTCCATAAAATATAAAACCAAGTATTGAATGTACTGTAAAAAAAATTCCCATTGGTGTGGCTCTCTGTAGATCTCTAGCTAAGAACTAATTCCTCCAAGCTTGGGGAGATGCACCAGGCTAATTAGACCTACCCGAGCCCACCAGGAGCCAGGACCAGAATATGGCTCTCTTTAAGAGATGAAGGGAACTTATGGATCAGAAATCAACTACCAAAAAAAAAAAAGCAAAGATAAGCAGCTGCTTTAAGAAAATTACATAGCGTACACTCAAGTAACAAGGTGAACAATTATTGATGTGATGCAAACATCTTGAAGTTATCTTGAGATGATTTCGGGGCTTTAGTGTCCCCGCGGCCCGGTCCTCGACCAGGCCTCCACCCCTAGGAAGCAGCCCGTGACAGCTGACTAACACCCAGGCACCTATTTTACTGCTAGGTAACAGGGGCATAGGGTGAAATAAACTCTGCCCATTGTTTCTCACCGGCGCCCAGGATCAAACCCGGGACCACAGGATCACAAGTCCAGTGTGCTGTCCGCTCGGCCGAATCATAACTGTCATGTTCTTGATCATCACCAGGTGGCAGGTCACAACACACGACCCTGTCTGGGCAGGACATGTGGCCTGGGATCAATAACACACATTAGGCAATGGACTAGTTCAACAATTGTCAAGTATATATAAGAAATTTGTATTCATCAGTGAATACCATAATTGTATTTATCCTCATGTTGAATATCTCCATTTCTCTGGTAATTATCCTGCCGAGGCTTTCTTGTTGTGGATATGGTTAAAACAATGCATAAAGTACCTAATTTCATCTTCATAGTACCCAAAATCTTCATCTTCAAAGTACCTAAAAAGTACCTAATTTCATCTTCATAGTTTTTTACCTTGTTGCTTTAAAATTGCACTATATCTATTGCTACCCAATCTCCCAATCTTTATGTACCCAATCCGAACATCTTTACCATTGTGATCATTGCTGTCTTCTTATATGTGCTATCAATCTGCTGTATGGTGTCTATTAATCTTGTTTAAATTACCAATCAAGCTGTCAATGTAATCAATCAGTGCTTTAATATACCAATGTGCTTTAATATACGGTACTTACTAATCTCTCACATCTCATTTTTTTCTTGCAATGTATCTGTTATAATTTTATTAAATTTGCTAGAATTTACCTACTTAAAATTATCTGTTAGATGAAGGACCTGCCCGAAACGCTGCACGTACTAGTGGCTTCACAAGATTGTAAATACTATGCTATGTATCTTCACAATCCCAATGTACCTTCTTGTATATAAATATACAATAAAACAATAAATAAAATAATTCCCAATACAAAATGTGTGTATGCATGTAGGTTTATATTATTTTATACATACATCTTGAGTTATCTTGATTATCTTGAGTTGATTTCGGGGCTTTAGTGTCCCCGCGGCCCGGTCCTAGACCAGGCCTCCACCCCCAGGAAGCAGCCCGTGACAGCTGACTAACTCCCAGGTACCTATTTACTGCTAGGTAACAGGGGCATTCAGGGTGAAAGAAACTTTTGCCCATTTGTTTCTGCCTCGTGCAGGAATCGAACCCGCGCCACAGAATTACGAGTCCTGCGCGCTATCCACCAGGCTACGAGGCCCTACATATATATAAATGCAATAAAATATTATATTTATATTACCTAGGCAATGAAACTGTTATACATATGGTACTCATTTGAGTGATTAGTGTTTTGGTCTTCGGTTAACTGATCCACCTGGCAGATCAGCTTTGACTCCCATGAATACAGGATGGTGTAATGCACTTTCTTATTTTGTTTGAGTTATCCTTCGTTGATTATGCAAATTGCTTATCATTATAAGGAATAGCAAGTGCATAAACTGTATTTATTAGTGTAAATCACGAAAAATAAACACCTGATTAAAAATGTGACGGTGTCAGACCACAGAGGAAGAATTGAAACAGGAATTTTCTTAAGTACTTTCATATATTAATACATCTTCAGAAGGAGTGATTTACAGGTCAAGTATTGGACATATATAGGCAGGAGAGAGTGGTGGAGTGAGGTGAGGTACGATGACAAATGAATGTGAATTAGGTGGACACAAATATGAGCCGCATAAAAATTGCAGAAGGCCTATTGGCCCATACGATGCAGCTTCTATTCATACCCACCAACAGGCCCACACGTGGATAATAATAGCATAAGATAGTGATATATATATATGAAATGATATGAAATATATAATATATATATATATATATATATATATATATATATATATATATATATATATATATATATATAATTAATTGTACCATATTATATAAATATTGTACCTACTAAATAAATACTAACGTGCTCCTTTGTACATTTAATAAACCTTACTATTATTATTATTACTATTATTATTATTATTATAAGTACCGTGTATTGTGGGGAGTTGGTGGATGACTGTAGCCTTGATGTGCGGCCCCCAGACTGGCCGCTGCCCACCCCAGCCTCCCCCAGTCGCCCCTCACCACACACCACCACTGTCTCGCCACGCCTCGTGACACACTCACACTCTTCCACATCTTGAGAGTGTTGTGGTGTTGATTTAGGGGGCGACGACGATGTCTTGAGAGTGTGCTAGCACGCCGGTGTGTGGTAGTGGAAGTGTTGTTGTAGCCTGAGCCCCTGAGCCCCTCGCGGGCTACACTCTGTTGTTTACAAGTTGTGGCTTCCTTACCATCCACTACAGTCAGCGGTCTCCTCTGCCTCTCTCCTAATCACGGCATCTCTTGAATTACTATAAACCTCATCTATATATCTAGTAATAAACTTGAGAGCTATCTTTATTTGCTGTATAAATGACTACAATTCTTCTGAATACCTTATATAAAAAAATTTGTGTAATTTGTATTTCCTAGATGTGATATAATATTCAAAAGCAACACTACAAGCCTAGAATAAAAACAATGTCCTATTCAAGTTCAATTTCATAAAGTGATTATAGATTGATTAATATTATTTATATTCTAAGCTGTATCACTTATGAACCCATCCCTGCCCTTGTGTGGCAGTGCACAATAGAAAGTTGTTTTCACATATCCACACATTAAAACATTGATTGTAACCATGATATATATGTGCTTCAGCCTACAGTTTAGACCTATTGTCTTATGTATGACCCTCTGTCCTGCGTGACAGTGAATACTAGCATTATCCTCAATTTAATAAGACTATCAAAATCCTCAGATTAGGCAAAATTGTAATTAATTTTGTCAATAAAGATGTTAATAATAATAAGTAAATAAAAATAATGTTAATAATAATATTAATAATAATTTGTTACCCTCCGCACAGCCTCCATCACATAGTGACGGAGGGTGTGCGAATAATTTTGTTGGCACAGTTTACATTTGGTCAGATCTACATCGGCAGATAATGAGAATTCTCAGAGATACTTGTAACCGAGTCTAAGCCGAGCAGTGGTCAGGAGCCTCACGTCTGCCTGCACATGTCTTATGTGTTAATTTTGTCTAACACATATTGGTTAGACAACATGTGTCTTGTCTTATGTGTTAATTTTGTTAACATCAGCCCGTAATATTATTAAAACAACAAATTATGCATATAATAACAGCATTTCACGCTAAAAATACTTGGATAAATTGAAATTTGGTAGAGAATTCCTATCTAGGAATTTCATATGACGAAACTACTAAGTTTGCTTTAGCAAGGTATACTGTATATAATAAATAGTTAATAATAAATCATTGTATAGGGGGACAGGCAGCCAGTGTATATATATATATATATATATATATATATATATATATATATATATATATATATACACATGTTAGGCAAATACCGAGGTCCCTCCAAGATGTAACTAGGTATGGAGTGAGACTGGGAGCTGTCATGGCCGGCCCTAGGCTTGTTGGCGTCCCTTCGGCGCCCATACAAATTCAAATTCAAATGTTTATTCAGGTAAAACTACATACATAGATGATGAGTTACAAACATGATGTTGGATTTATAGATAGAGCTAGTACATACAATACCTAAAGCCACTAATACGCATAGCGTTTCGGGCAAACACGATTTTTTGTCTACACAAGGAGGAACAACTGTAAATGTAGGAATAGTGTATTACAACATACAAGCTAAAAAGAGTTCCAAACAGTTCAGAATTTAAGGAAATAAAGCTGCCGAAAAAAGGCATTAGAAAGCCCACGTTTGCAGTGGTAGACAGTTTGAACAAGTGATAAGGTGATGGAAGAATTGTACACTGATTTTAATGCAGATATGTTGACGTGATTATTATAATATAAAGATGTTAAGGCAGGGAAGGTTGCAATTATCAGAGACAAGCGCCAAGCCATTACGACTATATAGCACTGGGAAGGGGTCAGGATAAGGATTTGGGATGGGACGGGGGGAAGGGAATGGTGCCCAACCACTTGTGGACGGTCGGGGATTGAACGCCGATCTGCATGAAGCGAGACAGTAACTCTACCGTCCAGCCCATGATGTTGAGACAAGAAAAGCTTTTTCATTCATTAAATTTTAGCATAAGGACAAATTAAAAGAACCTAGCACATTATTTGAAGACATGTGCTAATTATTTTATAATGGGTCATCTATTTAGTCGTATTCTTAACTTATTATCAACTTCTATTGCCTTGTTTTTGGTCATTCTATTCTCTTGGACGACGAGAACAGCAGCGAACACGAGCCAGCGCATATGTTTATACGAAAGGGTTCGTGTATACAAAACTGTCAGCGAAGGAACATTTTTTTGTGTACCGAAGCGACGTTATCCGAAACAGTTTTGTACGAACCGACCAGTCCCACTACCACTCACAGGCAAGAGAGCACGAATATAAAGTGTTATGTTTAGAACCGAAAAATATATATACGGGCAGCACAACACATCCACTATACCTACCTTACCCCTATAATGTCAACCCATGTCTGTTATTTTTAAACAATGCTGTTTTGTCGACCAAATTGTATTTTTTGCTGTTTTTTCTGCCATGTTCCCCCTCCCCCTTTTTTTATATTTCCTCAACACATTTTATAATTTAATCTCAATTAGTATTAAGTTTAGTCTTTAGTGTTTTTCCTGCCCGAAACGCTTGGCGTAATAGTGGCTTTAGGCATTGTATGTACTAGCTCTATATATAAATCCATCAATATTTGTATCACACCTAGTATGTATGTACTTTACCTGAATAAACATTTGAATTTGAATTTGAATATAGACAGTGTGATATTGTAACTGCCAAAATTTGGCTGTGATATTAATATCTATGGCAGGTGGCTGCAGGTAATGAATCCCCCAATGGTGAACATTCCAATTGTAAACTATGTGAACAAGAACATTCCAACACTCTATCTGTGGTATCAATGATTTCAGACCAAATGGTATGAGGTACAAATCTGTTCTGGTACAAATTTGGTAAAATCATCTAAAAAAAATCTAATATTCTATTAAAGCCATTTAGATTTACACCTAACATCTGAAAAGTATTTTCTGGCATCCAGACGTAACTGCCAACCACTTGGGCTGGACGGTAGAGCGATGGTCTCGCTTCATGCAGGTCTGGGTTCAATCCCCGACTGTCCATGTGGTTGGGCACCATCCCCCCCCCCCTTCCCCGTTCAAATACCGTTAATGTAATATTGAATGGGCGCTTAAAACGTTGATAAAACATTGATTAAGCGTTATTAGAGCATGACAGGCAAGATGGATAGCCTCTTCTTGCCCAAAAGATTTTTTTCTGTACCAATTATAAAAAATATGTGTTTTGAAACTCCAGCGTTCTTTCAGAGTTCTATTAAAATCCTATCTTTATCAGCTTTCATGTTGATGGTTTATTTACTGAGACAACAAATATTTCTATCCCGGCTATATTTGGAAACTGAAAATTAGACTATAGTGACATTTTAAATATGAACAAATTATCTAATGGTGTTACAGAGGCTTCGGCTCTGATTTTTGCATTAAGTTCCATTTTGATATAATGTTAAAAATAAACAGGAAGATATTTTATTAACAATTGTTTATTTTTGCTTTTTTTTTTGGGGGGGGGGGGGGATCATGTGTTATATTATGAATTAATTACTGTATATTATATTATATGAATTAATTATTTCATGTCCTACATCAATTTTCGGAAATTTAGCAAGTGTGTGTTATTTTTAAATTTATATTAACAAAATACAATTTTGGTAATACATTTTCTTTTCATATACTGGATTTAATTCTCTATAATCTATGAAACTTTACAGCAAAGTGCATTTGCTAATTATATGAAACATGTACGATAGATGACGTATCAATTCGTAACAAAAGTGGCTCTTGAAAAAATATTTGAAAAAGTGCTAATTAACAATGTAAAAAAAAAGTGATTCCTCATAAAATATATGTTAGCTCTAAAAGTGGCTCTTTTTTAAATATATAATCTAACCCAAAAGTAGTTCATTATAAAACATACAATTTGCCCCAAAACTGACTCTCCATAAAATAAATAATTAGCCCCAAAATAGATAATTAAAAATGTAAACATCATGATCGGGCAACTTTCTTGCGTCTCTTCTCAGGCGCCATGGCATATCATCTATCGATTTCGTTATTATATGTACTATAATACAACAATGATACACCAATTAAGCAAAATAGAGGAAGGTCTATTTTATATGTAGATATATAATCAGTTTTAAATCAATCGTTTACCCGTTATTGTAAAAATGGGGAAATGTTTAGAGGAATTGTAAAGATGAGTTACCCTCGGCCTGTTTTGGGTTGAGGTGAGACCTCTGGCGGCCAGCAGTGGAACTCGCCAGTATTGATTGGACAGTGCGTTGTGTTTGATATGCTCGGGATATAATTATCGGCCTACATAATGTCGAGGGTGAGTACGAAATTATCATTTTTATCGTACTAATTCTGGCCTCAGAGAGGCTGGTGCGGCAGGATATAAGACCTAAACGAAGGATAAGTACCGAGTCCGTGTGGGCGTGCTGCATCTTCCTTCAATCCCCCCCGCATGGGAGAAGTTGTTGTCAAACATAAATTTCACAAACTGCTCCTCTCCTCTCATTCATCTCCCAGTAGTCATATGGGCATAAAAAACATTATCATTAACGTTATACCTTCGAGTTAGTGTATCGGTGAGTTTGTCATGAGGTAATAGTGTATTATACACATGGTAGGTTGGGATCCCACGGGCACAACAGCGTGTCAAATTGAAATGCGCATTTCTTGACAGAAAATATTTTCAACCGCTCGTGAAAATACTCACCAAATACTCAGCAGTCATTGGAGGTTCTGATAGTGGTGAAACTCGTGAGTGAGTCTCGTAATGCGTTCCCCTACAGCGATCTTTTCCCCCCTAGCCTGTGGGATATCATATATATATATATTATGACACCCTACCGAGCTCTGTTATCTTGTATCACCTAGGTTGAGCTCTGGCTCTTTGGTCCCCGTCTCTCAACTGTCAGTCAATTGGTGTACAAGTTCCTGAGCCTATTGGGCTCTATCATATCTACACTTGAAACTGTGTATGGAGTCAGCCTCCACCACATTACTGTCTAATGCATTCCACCTGTTAACTACTCTGACACTGAAAAAGTTCTTTCTAATGATTGTTCTTTCTTGTTTGGGCATGTGAATGTATGTGGACCAACTGGACATGTGTATGTATGTGAACCAACTGGACATGTGTATGTATGTATGTGAACCAACTGGACATGTGTATGTATGTTTGTGAACCAACTGGACATGTGTATGTATGTATGTGAACCAACTGGACATGTGTATGTATGTATGTGAACCAACTGAACATGTGTATGTATATATGTGGATTGACTGGACATGTGTATGTATATATGTGGATTGACTGGACATGTGTATGTATATATGTGGATTGACTGGACATGTGTATGTATGTATGTGAACCAACTGGACATGTGTATGTATGTATGTGAACCAACTGGACATGTGTATGTATATATGTGGATTGACTGGACATGTGTATGTATATATGTGGATTGACTGGACATGTGTATGTATATATGTGGATTGACTGGACATGTGTATGTATGTATGTGAACCAACTGGACGTGTGTGTACATATACCATCGATGTGTGCTTTTCTCCCTGGGCTTATCAGAGTGCCCAAGGCATCTCTCCAGTCACTTAGTAGTGTCAACATGCCAGTGGCAGCCTAACCCCGCCTCCCTGAGAATGTGTTATGCCTTCCCAAGCCTAGCATATACCGCTTCGTCTATACATGCCAACATACCGCTGGCTACGTCAGCATATTCTGAACTACGTGAACATCGCCCTTGAGGTCATTGAAATATATTGCTAAAGGTGGCAATATCTCATAGGCTGTCAATAACCCGATTTTGGTTGTTATTGTTGATGTAGTTCGCCATGACCCATGAGTAGGCTGCGCGCCACCGCCTGCCTTCCCTACCAACCTGAACTATTCAAACATGACATCTCCAAGATAGTCTGATATCAAGAGATACTTGATATCAAGCGAAGATAATGTCGGCCACACATACACCACACGTTAAATCTTTCTGGGTTATATCTGCGTTTACTGTACGTAGCCTCTTCTGTGCTTTGTTATAATAATAATAATTCACTGTCAGGGGACAGGCAGCCAGAGTGTATTCATAGACGTTAGGCCACACCAAGGTCGAATTACTGACCCCGCCCAGGATGCAAACCTGGCTGACTAAGACAAGCTGACTAACACCCCAGCAACCACTCATTGCTGATGTGTGAACAGTTGCATTAGGCGACAGGAAATGTGAAATCTCTTCTGCTATTCCAGCATCTCAAGGCCTTTGTCAACATCTTGGCTACACTAGTAACTTTAAGGCATGCCTTACATCTTCCTCACCGTGTTAACAGGTCATGTTAAGGTGAAAAGTTAGATTGGAAAAAGAACAAATGTTCACGATGAACACCAATTGAACATCTTGAGACTCTGATGAGCCATAGAAATGTTAGAAAGCTTTCTTTTAACGTAAGAGTGAGAAAATGGCATGAAATAAAAGAGCAGGTTATAGAAGCGAGCTATGTTCATAACATTAAAAGTAGTTACGTCAGAAGTCATTGCATTAGAATACAGGCGGGTAGATTGGCGGGGTCCAAGAGCTAAAGCTCAGTTTTATAGGCACAGATAGGTGCATGCACACACATTCAGTGATAGCTGGTGGATGGTTGAGTGATGGTTGGGTGGGTCGGGGTTCGATCCCCTATACATCAAATGGTTAGGAGCTTCTCTCTATCCTCATATCCCAGCTCCTTGTCCTCATATCCCAGCTCTTTGTCCTCGTATTCCAACTCCTTATCCTCATATCCCAGCTCCTTGTCCTCATATCCCAGCTCCTTGTCCTCATATCCAAGCTCCTTGTCCTCATATCCAAGCTCCTTGTCCTCATATCCAAGCTCCTTGTCCTCATATCCAAGCTCCTTGTCCTCATATCCAAGCTCCTTGTCCTCATATCCCAGCTCCTTATCCTCATACCCCAGCTCCTTGTCCTCATATCCCAGCTCCTTATCCTCATATCCCAGCTCCTTGTCCTCATATCCCAGCTCCTGGTCCTCATATCGCAGCTCCTTGTCCTCATATCCCAGCTCCTTGCCCTCATATCCCAGCTTCTCGTCCTCACATCCCAGCTCCTTGTCCTCATATCCCAGCTCCTTGTCCTCATACCCCAGCTCCTTGTCCTCATATCCCAGCTCCTGGTCCTCATATCCCAGCTCCTTGTCCTCATATCCCAGCTCCTTGTCCTCATACCCCAGCTCCTTGTCCTCATATCCCAGCTCCTTGTCCTCATATCCCAGCTCCTTGTCCTCATATCCCAGCTCCTTATCCTCACATCCCAGCTCCTTATACTCATTTCCCAGCTCCTTATCCTCATATCCCAGCTCCTTGTCCTCATATCCCAGCTCCTTATCCTCATATTCCAGCTCCTTGTCCTCATACCCCAGCTCCTTATCCTCATATCCCAGCTCCTTGTCCTCATACCCCAGCTCCTTATCCTCATACCCCAGCTCCTTGTCCTCATATCCCAGCTCCTTATCCTCATATCCCAGCTCCTTGTCCTCATACCCCAGCTCCTTGTCCTCATATCCCAGCTCCTTGTCCTCATATCCCAGCTCCTTGTCCTCATATCCCAGCTCCTTGTCCTCATATCCCAGCTCCTTGTCCTCATATCCCAGCTCCTTATCCTCACATCCCAGCTCCTTGTCCTCATATCCTAGCTCCTTATCCTCGTATCTCAGCTCCTTATCCTCATATCTCTTCCTTCCCTTCCAAGAGGTAAGGAAGGACAAAGAGTTAGGTAAGGAGCTCAAAGCTAGGCAAAGGAGTTCTAGGAAGTATGGGATGGGGAGCGGGTATGGGGCAAGAGAGTGTGGGATAGTATGGGGCAGAAGGAAGGGTGTGGGATAGTATGGGACAGAGGAGACTAGAGGCGCCAGGGGTCATCAATAAGAACCAGGAGAGAGGCGCCGACAGACAGTAAGGCGCCAGTCAAGGCTGTATAGGCGGCGGGTAGGCACTGCGGGTGATGCTGCTCATCTGCTGGGGTGATGCTGCTCATCTGCTGGGGTGATGCTGCTCATCTGCTGGGGTGATGCTGCTCATCTGCTGGGGTGATGCTGTTCATCTGCTGGGGTGATGCTGCTCATCTGCTGGGGTGATGCTGTTCATCTGCTGGGGTGATGCTGCTCATCTGCTGGGGGTGATGCTGTTCATCTGCTGGGGTGATGCTGTTCATCTGCTGGGGTGATGCTGCTCATCTGCTGGGGTGATGCTGCTCATCTGCTGGGGTGATGCTGCTCATCTGCTGGAGTGATGCTGTTCATCTGCTGGGGTGATGCTGCTCATCTGCTGGGGTGATGCTGTTCATCTGCTGGGGTGATGCTGCTCATCTGCTGGGGGTGATGCTGTTCATCTGCTGGGGTGATGCTGCTCATCTGCTGGGTGGATGCTGCTCATCTGCTGGGGTGATGCTGTTCATCTGCTGGGGTGATGCTGTTCATTTGCTGTGGTGATGCTGCTCATCTGCTGGGTGGATGCTGCTCATCTGCTGGGGTGATGCTGCTGAGGATGATGGGACTGATGGTGGTGGTGCTGGTGGTGGTGGTGGTGGTGGTGGTGCTGGTGGTGGTGGTGGTGGTGGTGGTGCTGGTGGTGGTGGTGGTGGTGGTGGTGGTGGTGGTGGTGGTGCTGGTGGTGGTGGTGGTGGTGGTGGGGATGGTGGTGCTGGTCGTGGTGCTGCTACTGGTGCTGCTACTGGTGGTGTTACTGGTGCTGCTACTGGTGCTGCTACTGGTGGTGTTACTGGTGCTGCTACTGGTGCTGCTACTGGTGGTGTTACTGGTGCTGCTACTGCTACTGGTGGTGTTACTGGTGCTGCTACTGCTACTGGTGGTGTACAGTTACCAACAAACAACGTCATGAGTGTACACTCTCGTCGTATCATTGATAACATCGACACGTTTTTGTGGCTTAAAGTTTTAAGAGCAAAGAGGAACTTCCTGTGGCAACTTGGAGAACTTAAATACTGTTGATGTTAAAGTTGGTGTTGAATTGTCTGTGGTGTCTTAAAGTGGTGGGAGAAGAGTTGATGTTATCGTGTGTGTAGTAGGCTACTTCTGGCGTATCTTGAAGTGGGTAAACACACTTAATGTTTGAATTAGTGTGGTATTTTCTGTGGTAAATACCACAGAATTGTTGGTTAAACTCAAACAATATGAAATTGGTTAAAAGGTGCGGCCATACTGGCGGATTATTCTTGTATTTTAAAGGTTAATTTACTAATTATCACACGCGTGCAAGCACGTGCTCGCACGCGCTCATAAACACAAGGCGGGACCAAAGAGCTAGAGCTCAACCCCAGTATAACCCGTCCCGGCTTAACTGCCTGCAATCTCCTGTCCCTGCTTACTCGTCACCTTCCAGCACAACAGACTAAAAGATGGGAAGCTAAAATTAATGGGAAGGTCAACTGTTATAGTTCGACACCTGGGTCATAGATGGCGCCGAGGTCCGTCACAAAAAGGTCCAAACATTTGATAACGACGTACAAGATACTAAGGGGGAATTGAGAAAGTAGATACTGAAGCAATGTTTACATTAAGGAACGACATAGCGAGAGGACAAATTAGAACCCGGAAACACAGATGAGTTACAGAGATGTCAGAAAGAACTTGTTCAGTCTGAGAGTCGTAAATAACTGGAACGGATTTGATGAGGAAGATGTCGGGGACACTAAAAGCCCCGAAATCATCTCAAGATAACCTCAAGATAAGGCATAGGTTAACAAAATATTCCATTAACACGAGAACAGTACTGTCAAGATAGAGTCTAACGTCTTGGTCCGGTTGGTAGAATGGCAAACTGCTCGTCTTGCAGTTCGGCGTTCGATCCCCCAATGATCCAAGCGGTTGTGGGCACCGTTCCTTCTTTCCGTCCCAGCTCCTTGTCCTCATATCCATTCAAACTGCTACATACCTGCACTAGCTTAGCGCATTCTCTTAGTTTTCCTTACTAGGAAACTAGAATGAACTAGGCTATGGGGAAAATAGAAACCCAAGCCTTCCACAATTTCAAAGTCAGGTATCAGAGATGCGCAACTCGCGAGTCATTGCGCTTCACGACTGACGGTAGGAAGGTACGGGCTTAAGAACTGAAGCTCGACCCTGCAGGCAGGATAAGAAATTGAAATTGAAATAAGTTTATTGAGGTAAAATACACACAAAGGGATGAGGTAGCTCAAGCTATTCTCACCCCGTTCAGTACATCGTGTTAATACATACATAGACACACATCACAAACAATAAACATATTACCAAACATTCTGAGAGATAAACATCTTCCAGGGAGACAGAGGATTGTCCCCACGACGGGTCGTTGACATCTCTCCCACTAAACTAAAACCTGGCAAGGGAATTGGGCACCATTCCTTTCCCCCCCGTCCCATCCCAAAGCCTAATCCTGACCCCTTCCCAGTGTTATAGAGTCGTAATGGCTTGGCGCTTTCCCCCCCCTGGTAATTCCCTCCCCTGGCCCCGGGAATAAAATGACGTCAGAGTGACGTCACACACCTGCTGTTACCATATATAAAACATAACTGTATCTCTTTATTTTACGGGCTATTCATGCCCGTGCCACCTTTTGGGTGGCTTAATCTTCATGAATCTCTTTATTTTCACACGGGAGACATCTCCCGTCACGCAGGGTGCAGTCGCACCTCCACAGATCTCCAGTATCGGCTCTTGATACTGGTAATGGCTCAAAAGGCCCACCACTTACGGGTTATTCATGCCCGTGCCACCTCTTGGGTGGCTTAATCTTCATCAATCTCTTTATTTTCACACGGGAGACATCTCCCGTCACGCAGGGTGCAGTCGCACCTCCACAGATCTCCAGTATCGGCTCTTGATACTGGTAATGGCTCAAAAGGCCCACCACTTACGGGTTATTCATGCCCGTGCCTTGGTGTGCTGAATAGCGTAGTGATGACGTAGAGTAGTGTACAATGTTCTCAGGTGTTAGACCCCACTCATCGTAGCCTAGTCTCTCCTCTCGCGTCGCAATTTACGGAACCGATGAAACGTGTTTATTACAAATCAAAGCGTCGTAATGCCGACGTTTTGTATGCATCGGCCTCGATAGGTTGGGTGGGTGGCTTGGGTTCGTACGTGTCTGGTTAGGAGAATAGGTGTGTTGTTTACGAAGTGGGAAATCGCAGAGAGGTGTTGACTGGACCCTGCGGCCCGCAGCTGTGTTCACAGCGCTGGCGTGACCTGGGAATTCTACATCACACGCACGGCTGCACGCACCCTCCACACACACGCACGCACGCACGCACCCCTCACCCACCCCCCCAGTGTAGCTGACAACAGGTTAATCAGCTTGTTGTGGGTGTTGCATCATGGCAATGCTCAGTAATTCGACCATGGGGAAGGGGGAAGTCCTCGATATAAACCTAACCTATTTATATATTCTCTGCCTGCCTGTCCCTGATGAATTTTAGGTAAAATCAGGTAAATTCACGTAACCCGTTCTGTACCGTAACCGAACTAAGAACCCCCCGTACGAGATAATATATGGCCAAGTCATATATGTATACGTTGGTCATATATGTATATATGGCCAAGTCATATATGTATACGTTGGCCATATATGTATATATGGCCAAGTCATATATGTATACGTTGGCCATATATGTATATATGGCCAAGTCATATATTGACAATAACAAGAACATTATTGATATATTGAGGAAATAAAAGGTCTTCCATGCTATAATGATCTCTTGATACTCCCCCATTGAACCTTATTTTTTTACTGTAAGAAGTTTTCAGTAAAACTACGACGTTTACAGAGTTAAAGGAGTTTATGTTCTTCTTCAGTTAATGTAAACTCAGGTCCTCAATCGGACCACATCATCATGCAAACTGTAATCTTGTCCTTTAATGAATTCACAAATCAGCCACATTTGCATGCGTAAATACATTCTGAGTAGCCGGAACTTGGCAAGTTGGGAGCTGGATCAAGTTAACGAGGCCCAACACACACACACGCCACGGAGTCACACAAACTTTGATGAAACAGCGTTATGCACAGCTACACACACTCTGACACGCTGGCACGCACACACACTCTGACACGCTGGCACGCACACACACACACACACACACACACACACACACACACACACACACACACACACACACACACACACACACACACACACACACACACACACACACACACACACACACACACACACACACACACACACACACACACACACACACACACACACACACACACACACACACACACACACACACACACACAGGTTGACAAATGGAATGCATTAGGCAGTGATGTGGTGGAAACACAGTTTCAAGTGTAGATATGATAGAGCCCAGTAGGCTCAGGAATCTGTACACCTGTTGATTGACGGTTGAGAGGCGGGACCAAAGAGCCAGAGCTCAACCCCCGCAAGCACAATTAGGTGAGTACAATTAGGTGAGTACACACAAAGAGTGTTGGGAAGACGGGACACCACGAGCGTAGCTCTTATCCTGTAACTACACTTAGGTAATTACACTTAGGTAATTACACATATACGGAATGGACAGACTATATATTCCTCGATTGGCAGAATCAATGTTTTTTTTACTGATGACGCCTGGCCAACATTCGTGTATCTTTCAGAAGCTTCTACGAGAGGCTTTCCGGGCCCTATGCATAGCAAAGGTGAGACCCTTTGGACCATAAGAAAAACTACAAGAATTTCAAAGATATTCAACGAGACTCGTTCCTGAGCTGAAGGGATTGAGCTATGAGAAAGGACTGAGATTACTTTACTCGAGGAAAGGAGATATACGGGGACATGATAACAACATATATGATTGTAAGGGAAATTGACAAAGTAGACAAAGCAACGTTGTTCAAAGCTAGGAACAGGTTATCTTGACATGATTTCGGGGCTTTTTAGTGTCCCCGCGGCCCGGTCCTCGACGAGGTCTCCACCCCCAGGAAGCAGCCCGTGACAGCTGACTAACACCCAGGTACCTATTTTACTGCTAGGTAACAGGGGCATAGGGTGAAAGAAACTCTGCCCATTGTTTCCCGCCGGCGCCTGGGATCGAACCCAGGACCACAGGATCACAAGTCCAGCGTGCTGTCCGCTCGGCCGACCGGCTCCCTCCAATAGAAACTAGTGACAGGGACGTCATAAAGCATTTGTTCCTAAGTCAGAGCTGTTAGTAAGTGGAATGCGTTATGCGAAGAATTCGTTGAAGCTAACGTGATACAAAATTTTGATTGTAATCATGATAAGAGCCGCTGGAACACACGCTGGAATTCACGCTGGCACAATGAAACTGAGAGGTCGCATTATACAAAACAATGTTTCCTCTCAGAGTGTTGTATTCGTTCGAATTTGTGTCCTGGTCTAATTGTCTGGACCCCTCTGTAAACCCGTTATTCTCATGCTCTGTGTTCAATATAAATTAATGTTATTTCATAGCAACTATTATCCGAGGCCATTAATCCACTCCTCAACTCATCAGTGAATCCACTCATCAACGCAAGAATGTTAACGATGCCTAAGAATTCCTTTGAAGTATAAGGGGATTTCTTCCGTGGGTGAGAGGGTTGGGGTGGGCGGCCACACGCCACACTTGAACAAGAGGTGGGCTGAGGTGGGCTGGCACACTTGAACAAGTGGTGGGTTGAGGTGGGCTTGCACACGCTAAAAAAGTGGTGGGTTGAAGTGGGCTGGCCGACGCAGGTCGACGGGTACCTCTTCCCGCATGTTATCCTGGTCAATACAGCCGATAACTTAGGCAGTGCATGGCGAGAATGGTCTACCATATCGTTCGATAAGTCTAACCTCATCTATACACTCAGGTATTTTAACAACATGGGTTATATTGTTCAGGGAGTATAATGTTAGCCTCGGGGTAACACTCCCTCTTATATACTTGTATGGGCTGGAAGACTACTAAGAGTGTGAAGATAGAACAGAGCGAGGCTACTCAATCGATCTCTGCTGGCCATCCCCTAGGTTAGGCTACGTAGCCTGCACCCTCCCAAGCCTTATTGATTATAGCTCAGAAAGCATTTATTACCCTTTAGTTTGTGAGTGTGTGTAATATTTTCGCCCTTGCGTCCGCTTTGGTATCTTTAGAATGTCTTGAGTTGAGTTAGGTATGGTCATAATATGAGCTTTCCATAGAAAAAAGGTTCTAAACCTTTTTTTTTTACGTAAGCACTCCAGTGGATTTACCCCTCCACCCCTTCCGCTAAAAAGAAGGGGGGGTATGTCCCCATATCCCCCCTTCCTCTGCCAATCTGTCGACCCCCAATGGATTTCCCAATTTGTCCCCATACCCCTTTCACCAGACTCGAAATCAACATCACAAGTGCTGAGAGATACCTGCATGACCTAAACAATGTAAATTGCTTTTCGTATGGCTAGCTAGGAACAGAACAACTCAACGAACACCATAAGTACTTGATCATATTTATGTAAAGAAAACTAACAAATCTCAATTACTCAAGCTAGCTACAATAGTAAGATTTTTGATGTTTTTTTTCTTTAATCAAAAACATGTAAGTGCCCAACTTCTAATTCTTATGAAAACAAATCGTAAATCGAGTCCCGTACCCCTATTATTTGGTTGCAATACCCCTCTAGTAATATGGATACCCCTGATTAAGAACCCTCTATTGTATAGCCATCTTGCAATCGTCGTGGGATAACTATTTGGTTCACTAGGCTTGCCTTTTGCATATATGTCGAGACTAGTTCATCATATTTACCGGCGTATAGGACGCAGTATGTCTTGTTACCTTTAGGGATTATTTTACATTATTATTTAAATATACAAATGCCGCTTGAAAGATTACAGGAAACATAATTTTGTTTTTTCTTTATTAAATAATATACTGAAATATTGTAAGATAGGGAAATATCTTATATGCCGACAAATACAGTAATACAATTAATAATGCTTAAAATTTAAGTGTATACCATAGAGTTATGACAAATTCTAGTAAGTTTATAAAAAAATACATCCCAAAAGGATTGAGAAACTTAGGCTATTTCATCTCTCTTTTTTGGTGTCGTCATATAATTGTGTAGTGTCTTCCTTCCTAAATGCACTGCCAGTTTTAACAGTTACATTGAAAGTTGTTAAGAGTATAATTTTAATAAGGATCCCAATAAAAATCCTACCAGATTGAAATCAAATTGGTATACATAACTTTACAGTACGGCCATACACTGCATAAATGTTTTGCCTTGTTACCATTTGTTGCCAGTCTTATATTATTTAATAAAGAGAGAGAGAAACAAGTTGTTTAAATATATTAAAGTTGTGTATAGTACATACTAGAATGGGGGGGTACCCCGTGGTGCCCGGGTCTGTCTGTCTCTTCTACACTCGTCCCCTCCTCCTCTTTCCACTCTTTTTGTTCTCTTCCACTTTTCTGTACCCTTTTCTCCATCTCTTTCACCTCCACATCCCTCTCCCCTTCTTCGCCTTCCCTCTTTCCCCTCTCTTCCACAATATCACAACTCGGTAAATATAATGACAACACTTCACAGAGCCATTTCATCAACATCAATCCATAGGGAAAATATCATCAAAATTGTAGAGTTTAAAAGTAAATAAGTCAGCATTAGAATGATATAATATATATATATATATATATATATATATATATATATATATATATATATATATATATATATATATATATATATATATATATATATATATATATATATATATATTTAAATTTTGGTGTAATCAACGCATACAGGTTCTGATATTATAAAAATAAATATACTAATAAAAATTCAAAGTCGATCTTATAGTCGCTTGGTAGTGTTTTCTGATACCAATCCCGACTGGCCCATGTTGGGCACACGCCCATCATCAATTACTGGGAAAAATTGGGTGAAGCTGGACCGAAGCGTTTGGTCTCCCATCCTCGTACAGACAAGCAATTGCATTTATATATATCATTTCCCATGGTCGGGGAGATTAAACCCGATAATCGTATATAGAGTCCCTGAAGGCCAGGAGTATCAGACTGATTTATTATCGCGATCCAAATTGCATACGATTCTACACGATGCGGCCCATGATAAGGAAAACGCTCCTCCTCTTTACTCAAAAGTGAACTCTTGTAAAAGATATATACTATTACTACTACTACTACTAATAATAATAATAGCATTTAGCGTATTGCCTTGTATTTGTACTGCCTGGCAGATATACAAACAGGGGCATAATTTGAGGAAAAACACTCCATTTGGATCCCACATATGATAAAGTGCGCCATCATCCACACTCGAAAATGTTTCCCCCAAAACAGAATCAGTGTAGCATTTATTCATGACTGAAGACATTCCGGTACTCTTTCAACACCGTTAAGAAGCGCTTTCCAATAAAAGGAGAAATATTTCTCGCAGTTTGGTAAGGTCAGCATATCTTTCGCGAAACTCATTCCTAAACTTAGACATTTACTGCATGGCTTTTCTGGGTGGGGTGTTAGCGTAACATTCAGGTATGTGTTTGAAGGTTTGAAGCTTGGACATTTTGAAAGATTATTCTCTGCACGCTGACTTTTATGAAGCTGAAGCCTCATTTCGAACTCTTGCATACAGTCGTAATACCCTGTTATTGCGTCCTTGCATTTTTGTGTTCGTGTAATTTATGTGTTCTGTGATATTCACTATGAATGGTGTAGCTATTCATGATCTTGCAGTTCGTGCACATCGATTTATTCATGTTTCACTGAACGCTGTACAGTTCAGAAACACTGAAATAGCACTGAAATTGTACAGTTTTTAAGCGCTACTGTTCATCCTCGCGACTTACCCTTCGCACAAGTGTGAGATATTAGTCTGTGAAGGTTCTCATTTTCTTCTCAAAACTAATTTAACTGTCTGTGGGTAAGACTTGGTACTGGTGTAGGCTCTCTGTCTTCATGACGGCATCTATTACATTATAATTCTACTGCTATCTCTCTGTCTCACCCTTTCTATTGCCTACACAGATTCAGATGCCATTAGCCAATAAAAGAGCTTAATATTAAACACAAATAAGGATACCTCGAGCAGTAGTGTTACAAACTTTTACTCCACTATCTTGAGGTTATCTTGAGATGATTTCGGGGCTTTAGTGTCCCCGCGGCCCGGTCCTCGACCAGGCCTCCACCCCCAGGAAGCAGCCCGTGACAGCTGACTAACTCCCAGGTACCTATTTACTGCTAGGTAACAGGGGCATTCAGGGTGAAAGAAACTCTGCCCATTTGTTTCTGCCTCGTGCGGGAATCGAACCCGCGCCACAGAATTACGAGTCCTGCGCGCTATCCACCAGGCTACGAGGCCCCTTGTGGGCTACGAGGCCCACTACCATGAAAGAGATAGACAGATCTGTCTCTTTCCTGGTGGGGGGTAAAACTTTGTAACACTGCTTTTCGAGGTGTCAAGATGTTTCAGGAATTATATCAAATATTTGTTTTTACATTACCGACAAAGTAATACTTGAATTATATTGTTGAGGAAAACTTTTCTTTACTGTTAATATTTTGTGCTCTTGGACTTTAACACCAATGCAAAGGACTTTCAGAAGGTGGAATACCCACATCGACAATTACCTCTCGTCATAACGACAGCCTAATATAAGTATGCATCAAGTGAATTATTTGTATCAGCTGTTTTAAGAGAACGAAATCTTTGAACTAGCCATTTTTTGTGTGTGTAAATGTAATATTAGAGAGCAATAATATTTTACCGATGAGAGAAAGCGATAAATGTATAGCCAATGTTTACAGTTGGGTCAGTGGCACTTGGTCAGTGAGTTGTGTTCCAAGTGGGTTACCCCAGGTGAGTGTGTCTTCCTTCACTCAAGTGTGTGTGTAGGTTTGGATAAGTGTCATGTGCGCACTCTGGCAAGTGTATGCATCTTCGGACAAGTGTATATTCACTTTGGACAGATTTACGTAAAGAAATTTCACCTCAAGATGAGGCCTGGACAGTTAGCGCCTCGGGACAGGTGGGTGGTATTGTCACTGTTCCCTCATTAACATGTGTACCTCATCAATATGTGTACCTCAACATGTGTACCTCATCAATATGTGTACCTCAACATGTGTACCTCATCAATATGTGTACCTCAACATGTGTACCTCATCAATATGTGTACCTCAACATGTGTACCTCATCAATATGTGTACCTCAACATGTGTACCTCATCAATATGTGTACCTCAACATGTGTACCTCATCAACATGTGCACCTCATGATCATGTGTACCTCATCAAAGTGTACCTCAACATGTGTACCTCATCAATATGTGTACCTCAACATGTGTACCTCATCAACATGTGCACCTCATCAACATGTGTACCTCATCAACATGTGTACCTCATCAACATGTGTACCTCATCAACATGTGCACCTCATCAACATGTGCACCTCATCAACATGTGTACCTCATCAACATGTGTACCTCCTCAACATGTGTACCTCATCAACATGTGTACCTCATCAACATGTGTACCTCATCAACATGTGTACCTCATCAACATGTGTACCTCATCAAGATGTGTACCTCATCAACATGTGTACCTCATCAAGATGTGTACCTCATCAACATGTGTACCTCATCACGCCCCGGTACATCCTCATTACTGTAGCTTCAACCTATTTGCCAATACATATGCATATGTAATACATACATATATAATACATATGCAGCACTTTTTAACTTAACCGACTTAAACTTATGTACTCATAACTTAACTTATGAGTTACGTACTCATAAACGTAATACATTGCTTGTATATAAATATATAAATAGATATAGTTGTCTGCTCAAGTTGCCCGCAGGGTGCATATATATAAGGGTATATATGATTATATATAAGGGTATATATAATGGGTATGGGGGTCCACTACCGCTGATTATATATAAGGGTATATATAATGAGTATGGGGGTCCACTACCGCCCACAGGATGGGTATGGGGTCCACTACCACCCACAGGATGGGTATGGGGTCCACTACCACTCACAGGATGGGTATGGGGTCCACTACCACCCACAGGATGGGTATGGGGGTCCACTACCACCCACAGGATGGGTATGGGGGTCCACTACCACCCACAGGATGGGTATGGGGTCCACTACCACTCACAGGATGGGTATGGGGTCCACTACCACCCACAGGATGGGTATGGGGGTCCACTACCACCCACAGGATGGGTATGGGGTCCACTACCACCCACAGGATGGGTATGGGGTCCACTACCACTCACAGGATGGGTATGGGGTCCACTACCACCCACAGGATGGGTATGGGGGTCCACTACCACCCACAGGATGGGTATGGGGTCCACTACCACTCACAGGATGGGTATAGGGGTCCACTACCGCCCACAGGATGGGTATGGGGGTCCACTACCACCCACAGGATGGGTATGGGGTCCGCTACCACCCACAGGATGGGTATGGGGTCCACTACCACTCACAGGATGGGTATAGGGGTCCACTACCGCCCACAGGATGGGTATGGGGGTCCACTACCACCCACAGGATGGGTATGGGGGTCCACTACCACCCACAGGATGGGTATGGGGGTCCACTACCACCCACAGGATGGGTATGGGGTCCACTACCACCCACAGGATGGGTATAGGGTCCGCTACCACCCACAGGATGGATATGGGGGTCCACTACCACCCACAGGATGGGTATGGGGTGCCACTACCACCCACAGGATGAGTATGGGGTCCGCTACCACCCACAGGATGGATATGGGGGTCCACTACCACCCACAGGATGGGTATGGGGGTCCACTACCACCCACAGGATGGGTATGGGTCCACTACCACCCACAGGATGGGTATGGGGGTCCACTACCACCCACAGGATGGGTATGGGGGTCCACTACCACCCACAGGATGGGTATGAGGTCCACTACCACCCACAGGATGGGTATGGGGTCCGCTACCACCCACAGGATGGATATGGGGGTCCACTACCACCCACAGGATGGGTATGGGGTGCCACTACCACCCACAGGATGAGTATGGGGTCCGCTACCACCCACAGGATGGATATGGGGGTCCACTACCACCCACAGGATGGGTATGGGGGTCCACTACCACCCACAGGATGGGTATGGGGTCCACTACCACCCACAGGATGGGTATGGGGTGCCACTACCACCCACAGGATGGGTATGGGGTCCACTACCACTCACAGGATGGGTATGGGGGTCCACTACCACCCACAGGATGGGTATGGGGTGCCACTACCACCCACAGGATGGGTATGGGGTGCCACTACCACCCACAGGATGGGTATGGGGGTCCACTACCACCCACAGGATGGGTATGGGGTCCACTACCACCCACAGGATGGGTATGGGGGTCCACTACCACCCACAGGATGGATATGGGGGTCCACTACCACCCACAGGATGGGTATGGGGGTCCACTACCACCCACAGGATGGGTATGGGGGTCCACTACCACCCACAGGATGGGTATGGGGTCCACTACTACCCACAGGATGGGTATGGGGGTCCACTACCACCCACAGGATGGATATGGGGGTCCACTACCACCCACAGGATGGGTATGGGGTGCCACTACCACCCACAGGATGGGTATGGGGGTCCACTACCACCCACAGGATGGATATGGGGGTCCACTACCATCCACAGGATGGGTATGGGGGTCCACTACCACCCACAGGATGGGTATGGGGGTCCACTACCACCCACAGGATGGGTATGGGGTCCACTACCACCCACAGGATGGGTATGGGGGTCCACTACCACCCACAGGATGGGTATGGGGTCCACTACCACCCACAGGATGGGTATGGGGTCCACTACCACCCACATGATGGGTATGGGGTGCCACTACCACCCACAGGATGGGTATGGGGTGCCACTACCACCCACAGGATGGGTATGGGGTCCACTACCACCCACAGGATGGGTATGGGGGTCCACTACCACCCACAGGATGGGTATGGGGTGCCACTACCACCCACAGGATGGGTATGGGGGTCCGCTACTACCCACAGGATGGGTATGGGGTCCACTACCACCCACAGGATGGGTATGGGGTGCCACTACCACCCACAGGATGGGTATGGGGGTCCACTACTACCCACAGGATGGGTATTTGGCGCCACGTGAAACTTCACTACTAACAGAGCGAGATTATCTCGTGTCTTGAGACATGAGGGAAGTAGTGTGTAAAAGGTAGTGTGTGTGGCGACTACGTGTTCACACCATATAACGGAACAATATTGTTAATAACACTAATTGCTCGAGCCCCCTGAGGCGAAGCCATTAGTGGGGGTTCATTTTGTTAACAGCTGCTCCATCCATGCTCGAGGCCCAACCACTTGGGCTGGACGGTAGAGCGACGGTAGAGCTTCATGCAGGTCGGCGTTCAATTCCCGACCGTTTAGAAGTGGTTGGGGCACCATTCCTTTCCACTCCCCGTCCCATCCTAAATTCTTATCCTGACCCCCTTCCCAGTGCTATATTGTCTTAATGGCTTGGCGCTTTTTCCCTTCCTTCCCATGCACAAGAAGTGTATATTTATACTTGACTTCTCACACATGACCCAAGTACTAGTGTATATCTGACTACACAAGTGTCCGCCAGATATGTGCAGGCGAGGAGTCACAATAACGTGGCTAAAGTATGTTGACCAGACCACACACTAGAAGGTGAAGGGACGACGACGTTTCGGTCCGTCCTGGACCATTCTCAAGTCGATTGTGAATGGTCCAGGACGGACCGAAACATCGTCGTCTCTTCACCTTCTAGTGTGTGGTCTGGTCAACAGTGTGATATGTTACATATTCCGCATAAACGCGATATGTTACATATTCAGTTACATATGACTTGAGGTTTATGCAAGTTTGTCCATAAATTTGAGGTTCGCGTTGTTCCTCAATAGCGACTTGACTTGATGAAAATGACCTGTGATCTCTTGCCAGGGGACGAGTGCTGTCGGGTGTTCGGTGAAATAGCCTCCGGCTCCAAACACTTTTTGTACGGTCTGCTCATGGTGTAGTGGTCATGGTACTGGATATGGTAGTACGTTTGGAGCGCCAGACTATCTAAGGTTCGAATCCTTCACGAGGAAGAGTTTTTCAGGTACATATGGCTTGTGGTTCATGCCAGTTTGTCCGTACACACACACACACACACACACACACACACACACGCACACACCTACCTGATCAACTAGGGGTGTGACTCTTACCATCAACAGCCTTGTTGATCAGACCAGCAACCAGTAGACCTGGCCGTGGGGGACATTGATCCTCAAAATCGTCAACAGATAGATGGTTTGACCTTGCAAATGAGTGTGTGTGTCCCCCTCAGAGAGTAAGAATGTGGAGCCCAGAGAGAGAGAGAGAGAGAGAGAGAGAGAGAGAGAGAGAGAGAGAGAGAGAGAGAGAGAGAGAGTGAGTGAGTGAAGAAAAATGTGGCCCTAGAGAAAGTATACTTATATGTTCCCGTTCGTTCTAACTGTTCTAACATGCTATATACTGAATATAGCCTCCCCATTACCCCCAGACACTATAGCTTGTCATTTTATTGAATATAGTTTGCGAGTAGGTATAGGAAGGCAGCCCAACCTCTTACGTTATAGGTCAAGAAGATATACGCCTTGAGGAGGATCCTCATCCTTGTGAGGAAATATATACGCCTTGAAAAGGGTCCTGGTCCTGGTGAGACCACGAGGAAGATTCATCATACCAATACTTTACATGTTGACAGTCTGGTATACAGGTGGTAAACCCTCGAGTCTTACCTCAGCTGGTAAACCCTTGGCACAATGGCCATTGTCTCACTATAATGACGAGAAAATATTAACAATTAGAGTATTATCATTAAATAATTTGTAACACTTGACTTATTGCCTTGTTATCCCTGTGGGGAATACATGGTACCCCTGTTGGTGTGGGTGGGGAGTATATGGTCCCCATACCCATCCTGTCGGTTGTAGTGGACCCCCATACCCATCCTGAGGGTGGTAGTGGACCCCATACCCATCCTGTGGGTGGTAGTGGACCCCCATACCCATCCTGTGGGTGGTAGTGGACCCCATACCCATCCCGTGGGAGGTAGAGGACCTCATACCCATCCCGTGGGTGGTAGTGGACCCCATACCCATCCCGTGGGTGGTAGAGGACCCACATACTCATCCTGTGGGTGGTAGTGAACCCCATACCTATCCTGTGGGTGGTAGTGGACCCCATACCCATCCTGTGGGTGGAAGTGGACCCCATACCCATCCCGTGGGTGGTAGTGGACCCCCATACCCATCCTGTGGGTGGTAGTGGACCCCATACCCATCCTGTGGGTGGTAGTGGATCCCATACCCATCCTGTGGGTGGTAGTGGACCCCCATACCCATCCTGTGGGTGGTAGTGGACCCCCATACCCATCCTGTGGGTGGTAGTGGACCCCATACCCATCCTGTGGGTGGAAGTGGACCCCATACCCATCCCGTGGGTGGTAGTGGACCCCCATACCCATCCCGTGGGTGGTAGAGGACCCACATACTCATCCTGTGGGTGGTAGTGAACCCCATACCTATCCTGTGGGTGGTAGTGGACCCCATACCCATCCTGTGGGTGGAAGTGGACCCCATACCCATCCCGTGGGTGGTAGTGGACCCCCATACCCATCCTGTGGGTGGTAGTGGACCCCATACCCATCCTGTGGGTGGTAGTGGATCCCATACCCATCCTGTGGGTGGTAGTGGACCCCCATACCCATCCTGTGGGTGGTAGTGGACCCCCATACCCATCCTGTGGGTGGTAGTGGACCCCATACCCATCCTGTGGGTGGTAGTGGATCCCATACCCATCCTGTGGGTGGTAGTGGACCCCCATACCCATCCTGAGGGTGGTAGTGGACCCCATACCCATCCTGTGGGTGGTAGTGGACCCCCATACCCATCCTGTGGGTGGTAGTGGATCCCATACCCATCCTGTGGGTGGTAGTGGACCCCATACCCATCCTGTGGGTGGTAGTGGACCCCCATACCCATCCTGTGGGTGGTAGTGGACCCCCATACCCATCCTGTGGGTGGTAGTGGACCCCATACCCATCCTGTGGGTGGTAGTGGATCCCATACCCATCCTGTGGGTGGTAGTGGACCCCATACCCATCCTGAGGGTGGTAGTGGACCCCATACCCATCCTGAGGGTGGTAGTGGACCCCATACCCATCCTGTGGGTGGTAGTGGACCCCCATACCCATCCTGTGGGTGGTAGTGGACCCCATACCCATCCTGTGGGTGGTAGTGGATCCCATACCCATCCTGTGGGTGGTAGTGGACCCCCATACCCATCCTGAGGGTGGTAGTGGACCCCATACCCATCCTGAGGGTGGTAGTGGACCCCATACCCATCCTGTGGGTGGTAGTGGACCCCCATACCCATCCTGTGGGTGGTAGTGGACCCCATACCCATCCTGTGGGTGGTAGTGGACCCCCATACCCATCCTCTGGGTGGTAGTGGACCCCATACCCATCCTGTGGGTGGTAGTGGACCCCATGCCCATCCTGTGGGTGGTAGTGGACCCCATACCCATCCTGTGGGTGGTAGTGGACCCCCATACCCATCCTGTGGGTGGTTGTGGACCCCATACCCATCCTGTGGGTGGTAGTGGACCCCCATACCCATCCTGTGGGTGGTAGTGGACCCCATACCCATCCCGTGGGTGGTAAAGGACCTCATACCCATCCCGTGGGTGGTAGTGGACCCCATACCCATCCTGAGGGTGGTAGTGGACCCCATACCCATCCTGAGGATGGTAGTGGACCCCATACCCATCCTGAGGGTGGTAGTGGACCCCATACCCATCCTGAGGGTGGTAGTGGACCCCATACCCATCCTGTGGGTGGTAGTGGACCCCCATACCCATCCTGTGGGTGGTAGTGGACCCCATACCCATCCCGTGGGTGGTAGAGGACCTCATACCCATCCCGTGGGTGGTAGTGGACCCCATACCCATCCCGTGGGTGGTAGAGGACCCACATACTCATCCTGTGGGTGGTAGTGAACCCCATACCTATCCTGTGGGTGGTAGTGGACCCCATACCCATCCTGTGGGTGGTAGTGGACCCCATACCCATCCTGTGGGTGGTAGTGGACCCCCATACCCATCCCGTGGGTGGTAGTGGACCCCATACCCATCCCGTGGGTGGTAATGAACCCACCATACCCATCCTGTGGGTGGTAGTGGACCCCATACCCATCCCGTGGGTGGTAATGAACCCACCATACCCATCCTGTGGGTGGTAGTGGACCCCATACCCATCCCGTGGGTGGTAATGAACCCACCATACCCATCCTGTGGGTGGTAGTGGACCCCATACCCATCCCGTGGGTGGTAATGAACCCACCATACCCATCCTGTGGGTGGTAGTGGACCCCATACCCATCCCGTGGGTGGTAATGAACCCACCATACCCATCCCGTGGGTGGTAATGAACCCACCATACCCATCCCGTGGGTGGTAGTGGACCCCATACCCATCCCGTGGGTGGTAATGAACCCACCATACCCATCCTGTGGGTGGTAGTGGACCCCATACCCATCCCGTGGGTGGTAATGAACCCACCATACCCATCCTGTGGGTGGTAGTGGACCCCATACCCATCCCGTGGGTGGTAATGAACCCACCATACCCATCCTGTGGGTGGTAGTGGACCCCATACCCATCCTGTGGGTGGAAGTGGACCCCATACCCATCCTGTGGGTGGAAGTGGACCCCCATACCCATCCTGTGGGTGGAAGTGGACCCCCATACCCATCCTGTGGGTGGTAATGGACCCCATACCCATCCCGTGGGTGGTAATGAACCCACCATACCCATCCTGTGGGAAAAAGTATAAACGGTTACAGATGCACATAATGGGCTCATGAACTGAACCCCAAAATTCATTTAACTGAGCAAGTTACAATCTTGATAGGCTAGTTAATCTATGTCAATAGTGTTTTAAGCACTATTGATTCTTAAGATCCAGACCTCAACAGATGAGCAATTTACATCTGTGGATGTAAAAATGGGCTAAAAATGTATCTGGAAAAATTAAAGGAAGAATAAAAACTAAGAATTATTATGGCTAACTAAAATAATGCTAACGTTAGTTACTAGATAATCAAATCAAATCTTTATTTAGGTAAAGTACAAACATACAAGGTGAGATACAGAACGTTGATAGATTTATAGATAGAGGTAGTACATACAAGCCACTTAGGCCACTTAATAATAAAAATAATAATAAAATAATATAATAATAATTATTAATACTAAAATTAATTCATGTAATTATCTGTAGCAGTGCGCGTCTTGTCACTGTAATCTCGCTAAGAGTTTCAGAAATTTGTTATATATCATTTTATGCAGTAAGTCATTCATCTGTTCGGTGATGATGTCTGCTGATGAAGTGACTGTTTTAGATGCTTTTAGGATTAAGTTCACCTAGGATTAGGTTCATAATGTTAAGACCCGATGCTCATTTGTCCATAAGGTTTGTAATGTTTATATTCATGGCATCTATACTGGTGTGACAGCATTGTGGGTTGTAAATAAAGCCGCAAAAAGACAGATACACAGTTGCATGTGTGTCAAACTTTTAGCCTTTTGGCATTTTCTATATTTTCTAAATAATGTTTTTTCAAATATATATATATATATATATATATATATATATATATATATATATATATATATATATATATATATATATATATATTTATATATATATAAAACGACGCTTTTTTCAAAACTGGCTTTTTCAAAAGGACGCATTTTTCAAAGTGACTTTTTTTTAAAGAACAACTTTTTCAAAATAACTTTTTTTTCAAAACGATATATTTTCCAAAAACGACGATTTTTTCCAAACTGAAGTTTTTTCAAAATTACAATATTTTTAAAACTATGTTTTTCAAAATATTTTTTTATCTCCAAAACAACAATTTGTTTACCACCACGACATTTTCCCAAAACTATCCTTTTTTCCCAAACGAATCTACGTTAAACATGTTAATACAGCTTACAGTTGACCAGACCACACACTAGAAGGTGAAGGGACGACGACGTTTCGATTTGAGAATGGTCCAGGACGGACCGAAACGTCGTTGTCCCTTCACCTTCTAGTGTGTGGTCTGGTCAACATACTTCAGCCACGTTATTGTGACTCCTTGTCTGCAATATAGCTTACGTTTCCACCCTGTCAACCGTTGTTGTTTCTTGTTTAAGATTCGCTACTTGGAACATAAAGTTCCAAGTAGCACGGGCTATGGTGAGCCCGGAGTGGAGTTCTCTGCCCCTGTCAACCGTTACCAAACTTTATTCATGATATAGATATGTTTCTTTTCGTATATGATTCTTTTGATGTGTGGGTTACCTTGAGATGAAGTTATACCTCCTTGAGATGATTTCGGGGCTTAGCGTCCCCGCGGCCCGGTCCTCGACCAGGTCTCCTTTTGTATTTGGGCTATGCATTGGGTTCCGTTATCTTGAGGTTATCTTGAGATGATTTCGGGCCTTAGCGTCCCCGCGGCCCGGTCCTCGACCAGGCCTCCTTTTGTATTTGGGTTATGTATTGGGTTGAGTTATATAGTGTCTTATAAATTCCTACTGTATTAATTTTGTAATCAGATCCCTGTAATGTTTGTTAGTTGAAGCTTAGTCCATTTATTATGCACCCTGTACCCATCTTGTGGGTATTTAGAGCCACATGAAAGGTTACAGAGGCACATAATGGGCTCAGGGACATGTTCCTTGCGTTGATAATCCCTTGGGCTGGCCTGTGACGTCACTGGTCGCCATGGTTACGGCTGTTCCCAGTCAACTTCCGGTTGATGCCACTGTCACAGCCTTGAGATATAGGCCTATACAGACTGTCTTTCGAACTTGCGTAATATACTTAATACCGCTTAAAGATCAGAATTAACAGACATGAGAATAATTAATTGTTTCTGTAATAGTGATACATAAACATACGACTGAGTTCATACGAGTTAGTTGTCTCTTGTGTTTGCTTTTAATTTAGGCCTACTCCCCCCAAAAAAAATTTAATTTTCCGTTTTCTAAAGAGTACGGCAGACTTTTGCATTCCAGAGCTGGCTTACACCTTCTGGCGCCTCGTCATACATCTGGCAGCTGCCGCCGTCGCCAGGCGGAACTGCGCAATGTTATTGGCTGCCTGAAGAATGATAATAGCCGCTTAAAACGTATCTCAAAAGCCCAATCATAAGCAATTAAGCGTCTTTACAAGACCTAACCATCAATAACATGACAGGGTAAATAAGGAAGTAATAGGGGGCGGGGAATTGAGTGTAGAGGTAGAGAGAAGAGGGAGGAGTGTGTGGGGGGGGGGGATTGGGGGGCAGGGGGGCGGTGGGGGGCGGAGCTCCCTCCTACGTCACAGCTGGCGTGAGTCATCGCGAGCAGACACGAGAGGGAAAACATTTTCAGAAACTCTTCACAGACGCCCTATAGCCACTTGTCTTATGATAACACATGTTTTGCAATAGCAAGACACCGTCCGGTTATCTAACTCTGCTATCCCGGGAGACCAAATCAGTGTATAGGGAGTCATAGCGTGTATGTTAAGGTGCCTCGCTGCCTTTAGTGTGTAATGCAGACTAGTATTAAAGAGGATATGTCCAAAGGGGTTTTGGTGGGGTGTCGGTGAGGGGGGGGGGGCAAGCCAGGTCGGCAACCACCGCCCTCATACAGACACCTCACACGCCGCGACACACACCACGCCTCCACGCCCATGTGAGCGGCAACCCTAGTGTCAAACCCAAGGGGGGAATCCAGGTTTCTTTAAGACGTGGACCCGGGGGGAGGAGAAGGTGCGGTTCCTGGTGTGGTTGAGGGGAAATCTCCCCTCACAAGGGGCCCGGCCGCTCTCGCCGCGTCTGTCTCAAGAACCTCTCCCTCTCTCCCTCTCGGCTTCTCAAAAATACTCTTGCATCATCTTGGAACACAAGGATATTGATTCTGGGAGCGGTGATGGGTGTTATTATGTAGAAGCGTTTGTGTGGGTGTGTTTGGCCGAGCAGTTGACAAGCGGATCTACTAGCCTCTACTGACTTAAGGTAGGTGGTGCATGGTAGGCTAGGAAAGGTATGTTGCTATGTGAGGGGGGGGGGGCGGAGGAGTGTATAGCTGCTCCATGGGGATGTGTTGCATCACCTGCCAGTTGGCTTGATAGCCTAAGGTCATCATATGTGGCAATGTTGGTGATGGGATGAGTAGTGGGGGGGGGGACCAGGTGGGCCACGGGGGATATTGGCGTGTGTGTGTGTGTGTGTGTGTGTGTGTGTGTGTGTGTGTGTGTGTGTGTGTGTGTGTGTGTGTGTGTGTGTGTGTGTGTGTGTGTGTACTCACCTAATTGTGCTTGCGGGGGTTGAGCTCTGGCTCTTTGGTCCCGTCTCTCAACCGTCAATCAACTGGTGTACAGGTTCGTGAGCCTATTGGGCTCTATCATATCTACATTTGAAACTGTGTAAAAGTCAGCCTCCACCACATCACTGCCTAATGCATTCCATTTGTCAACTTGTCTGACACTAAAAAAAGTTCTTTCTAATATCTCTGTAGCTCATTTGGGCACTCAGTTTCCACCTATGTCCCCTAGTGCGTGTGTGTGTGTGTGTGTGTGTGTGTGTGTGTGTGTGTGTGTGTGTGTGTGTGTGTGTGTGTGTGTGTGTGTGTGTGTAACAGGTGGGAGAGGGGGGGGAGGGGGTCACCTGATAACATGAGCAGGTTAGGCTAAATCTTACATGTGTTCAATAAATCTACTCACGTTAACGAGTACACAACAGCCATCTTGAGGTTATCTTGAGATGATAACCCCATGATGGCTGTTGTGTACTCTATTGATGTAACAACAGTATTGATGTATAACTATTGATGTTCAACAGTTTTACGCCAAAAAAGTAATCGTATCTTTACATGTTGATGACGGCTGTTGTAAAAAGCAATAGGACTTTTTTTTTCGCTTCTCAGTCACAGACGTGGTCATTCTCACCTCTTATATAGACAAGGTTATAATACTTACTCATTATGTCATGTTAGAGTAGGAGTAGGCATCCACCAGTCTCAGGAGACTGTGGAGTTGGGCTCTGGTTGTCGGTCTGGAGTGGCCTCACCAGGGCGTATAGCCAGGGTAGGTTGATACGGAGGAGAAGCTGTTACCCATGCAGCAGGTCCTCCCTCTCTCCACGGCGCCGGAAGTCTCCAATGGAAAGGTTACAGTACATATTGAGTTATTGACTACAGCAAGTGTCGTAGGGTGGATGTGTGTCTTTACTATTTGTATCTGTAAAATCGAGCTACTAGCTCTTGGACCCCGCCTTTCTAGCCAATCTATTTTTCCTCTATTATGTCTACTACATATGTTTCTCTCTAACATACTCATAGAGACACACACACATTCCAGGAAGCAGCCCTTAGCAGCTGTCTAACTCCCAGGTACTTATTTACTGCTAGGTGAACAGTTGCATTAGGGTGAAAGAAACTGCAGCTTTGTTTCCGCCTCCGCCGGAAATCGAACCTGGGGTATGTGTGTGTAACTCCCTAAGTGTAATTACCTAAGTGTAGTTACAGGATGAGATCTACGCTTGTGGTGTCCCGTCTTCCCAGCACTCTTTGTCGTATAACACTTTGAAACTACTGACGGTCTTGGCTTCCACCACCTTCTCACTTGTTCCAGCCGTCTACCACTCTGCAAAAGAAAACTTTCTAATGTTTTTTTCGGCACCTGTATATCCTTAGCTTGAATCTGTGTCCTCTTGTTCGTGATGTTGCTGAGGCAAGGAATTCCTCCTTGTCAATTTGGCCGAGTCCTATTAGAATTTTGTATGTGGTGAACAAATCCACAAGGGCTGTGACGAGGATTCGAACCTGCGTCCGGGAGCATCCCAGACACTGCCTTAATCGACTGAGCTACGACATAGCTCGGGTGCAGGGGGGGGGGGATTGTGTAAAATCCTGGTTTGTGCCTCGGAGAGGCTACGGGATCCAGTAAGTTCGGTAGAACTTTGGTATCAACCCTTTTACCCTGTCGTAGCTCAGTCGATTAAGGCAGTGTCTGGGATGCTCCCGGACGCAGGTTCGAATCCTCGTCACGGCCCTTGTGGATTTATTCATTTGATGTATCACGTTAGTGTGATCTCTGTGTGTGATGTTGTATGTGGTGATCATATCACCTCTTTTTCTTCTATCTTCTAGTTTAGGCATGTTTAATGTCTGTAGTCTCTCCTCATAACTCGTGTTTTTCAGTTCCGGAAGCCACTTTGTAGCATGTCGCTTCATCTTTTCCAGTTTCTTTATGTGCTTCTTGAGATTTGGCAACCCGTTCTCGCACTTGCTTAAAGTCAATATTGGCTTATTTAATAAGTGCATATGTGACATACTAATTGATTGTGAATATTTTAGTTTACCTTGAAAAGCTTCATAGAAAACACCGACCTCACCTAACCTTCTTAGTATGTTAAAATAAGCATCTTATTGCTTCTTATTTACAATTATTACTTAACCTATCAACGGTAAAGGTTTAGATATATAGGTATAGATTTGGGCACCATACAACTGCTGCATATTCCAGTTCCTTTAGTATTTCACCACCCATATACTTACAAGCAACTCTGAAGAAATATTAACTGAAGAATGTATTGCACTTCTTATACATTTCGAACCAACAAGTTTCATTCACAAGTGATGGGACAGGATTGATTGTAAGATTTAGCCACCTAAGAGGTGGCACGGGCATGAATAGCCCGTATTGGGACAGGATTGATTGTAAGATTTTGCCAGATAAGAGGTGGCACGGGCATGAATAGCCCGTATTGGGACAGGATTGATTGTAAGATTTAGCCACCTAAGAGGTGGCACGGACATGAATAGCCCGTATTGGGACAGGATTGATTGTAAGATTTTGCCAGATAAGAGGTGGCACGGGCATGAATAGCCCGTATTGGGACAGGATTGATTAAGATTTTGCCAGATAAGAGGTGGCACGGGCATGAATAGCCCGTATTGGGACAGGATTGATTGTAAGATTTTTGCCAGATAAGAGGTGGCACGGGCATGAATAGCCCGTATTGGGACAGGATTGATTGTAAGATTTTGCCAGATAAGAGGTGGCACGGGCATGAATAGCCCGTATTGGGACAGGACTATTGTTGTTTAAGATTCAGCTACTGGAAACAAAAAGTTTCAAGTAGCACGGGCTATGATGAGCCCGTAGTGGGCTTGCCTGGCACAGGAGCAGGACTAGGGGGGGGGGGTCAGAGCGTATCTGATTTATTCCACTGGGAGGGTCAGACACATTAAAATAGGTAAGGTGTATTAGGTAAGAGACATATACAATATGTACATTAACCCATACATATACAATAACCTATTACGGGGCTCACCACAGCCCGTGCTACTTGGAACTTTTGGTTCCGAGTAGTATGAATCTGATTGATTGATGAAGATTAAGCCACCCAAGAGGTGGCACGGGCATGAATAGCCCGTAAGTGGTGACCCTTTCGAGCCATTACCAGTATCAATAGATTATACTGGAGATCTGTGGAGGCGCAACTGCACCCTGCGTGACGGGAGATGTCTCCCGGACCAAGTGGTGACCAAATGATTGATTGATAAAGATTAAGCCACCCAAGAGGTGGCACGGGCATGAATAGCCCGTAAGACCAAATGATGAGTTTGAATCTTTTTTATAGATTAAGCCACCCAAGAGGTGGCACGGGCATGAATAGCCCGTAAAGTTTGAATCTAAAACAACAACCTATACATGCAATTAGGTGAGGAGTAAGGGGTAAAAGTTAGAAACATATGCAAAGATTAGTCGGGTGGAGTGCTCGTGGTGTAGTGGTCGTCGTTCCGGTCTTGTTCTCACTCTCAGGGTGGGTAGAGTGAATAGTTCCGTTATTTGAGTATGGTGGGTGGTTCCACTGTTATGTGAATGGCTTCATGAATTTGCGACCATACAAGTAATACATACTCATACATCGCCTAAGTAAAACAGAAACAAGTTTCCTTATGAGTTTAGATGTATTAAATTTGTTGTTTCATCCAAGACTCGAAATAAGATAGGAGTCGTAACATATTAATGATTTGAATTTCAATACTAGAAAGGTGCCAATATTTTGTACACAAAACCGTTGATGTTTTCTGTTCGAGAATATTGGATTAAATTTTTAACTTAGAATATGATGGCCGATGCTGACACATATGAAGATGTTCATCTCCTTGTGGTTTACAATGATATAGAGACTTAAGATGTAAATCAAATGAAAGGCGTTGAAAAGACAAAAAAATTAAGTACTAGGCTATCGTGGGGGAGAGGCGTCAGAAAGTTCACAATACGATTCGCCAAAATTGTTTTTTTTAACCTACCTAACCTTATTGAACCCTAAACCTAACCTAATCCAACCCTTATTGAACCCCAAACCTAACCTAATCCAGTTTCTTATCCATGTGTTTGGCGGTGTCCACTCACAGGATGAGTGCCGCTGCCCAATACTGTCACTATGGCGGTGTGTCCACTCACAAGATGAGTGTCGCTGCCCAATACTGTCACTATGGCGGTGTGTCCACTCACAAGATGAGTGGCGCTGCCCAATACTGTCACTATGGCGGTGTGTCCACTCACAGGATGAGTGGCGCTGCCCAATACTGTCACTATGGCGGTGTGTCCACTCACAAGATGAGTGGCGCTGCCCAATACTGTCACTATGGAGGTGTGTCCACTCACAGGATGAGTGACGCTGCCCAATACTGTCACTATGGCGGTGTGTCCACTCACAGGATGAGTGGCGCTGCCCAATACTGTCACTATGGCGGTGTGTCCACTCACAGGATGAGTGGCGCTGCCCAATACTGTCACTATGGCGGTGTGTCCACTCACAAGATGAGTGTCGCTGCCCAATACTGTCACTATGGCGGTGTGTCCACTCACAAGATGAGTGGCGCTGCCCAATACTGTCACTATGGCGGTGTGTCCACTCACAGGATGAGTGGCGCTGCCCAATACTGTCACTATGGCGGTGTGTCCACTCACAGGATGAGTGACGCTGTCCAATACTGTCACTATGGCGGTGTGTCCACTCACAAGATGAGTGTCGCTGCCCAATACTGTCACTATGGCGGTGTGTCCACTCACAGGATGAGTGGCGCTGCCCAATATTGTCACTATGGCGGTGTGTCCACTCACAGGATGAGTGACGCTGTCCAATACTGTCACTATGGCGGTGTGTCCACTCACAGGATGAGTGGCGCTGCCCAATACTGTCACTATGGCGGTGTGTCCACTCACAGGATGAGTGGCGCTGCCCAATACTGTCACTATGGCGGTGTGTCCACTCACAGGATGAGTGGCGCTGCCCAATACTGTCACTATGGCGGTGTGTCCACTCACAGGATGAGTGGCGCTGCCCAATACTGTCACTATGGCGGTGTGTCCACTCACAGGATGAGTGGCGCTGCCCAATACTGTCACTATGGCGGTGTGTCCACTCACAGGATGAGTGACGCTGTTCAATACTGTCACTATGGCGGTGTGTCCACTCACAGGATGAGTGACGCTGCCCAATACTGTCACTATGGCGGTGTGTCCACTCACAGGATGAGTGGCGCTGTCCAATACTGTCACTATGGCGGTGTGTTCACTCACAGGATGAGTGGCGCTGCCCAATACTGTCACTATGGCGGTGTGCCCACTCACAGGATGAGTGGCGCTGTCCAATACTGTCACTATGGCGGTGTGTCCACTCACAGGATGAGTGGCGCTGCCCAATACTGTCACTATGACGGTGTGTCCACTCACAGGATGAGTGGCGCTGCCCAATACTGTCACTATGACGGTGTGTTCACTCACAGGATGAGTGGCGCTGCCCAATACTGTCACTATGACGGTGTATCCACTCACAGGATGAGTGACGCTGCCCAATAAACTCACCACTTTGGGCATATTTTGCAAACAATTGAACTATGAAGGTTGAGCGGTATCTTCTACGCCGTGGTCATGTGTCAGGTGCTAGAGTTGCTTCTAAAAATAGATTGATTTCCAGGACTAATTAGATCTGGACGCAACAGGAAGTTAGTTATAATGAAGGCATCCTGTTTGACTCTCAACTTTAGCACGGATTATGGGGTAATTAATGCTCTGCAATCCTATCTAGGTGAACACGCACGCACAGGCACACGCACTCACACACAGGCACACGCACTCACACACAGGCACACGCACTCACACACAGGCACACGCACAGGCACACCCACGCACGCACAGGCACTGGCATACGCACACACTGACGCATGCACACAGAGGCACACGCACTCACTGACACACACACGCACACACACCCAAGAATAAAGACGCGCACGCACATACACACACACACACGCATGGCTGCTTCTTGGGAATGTGTGTGTACTCACCTAGTTGTACTCACCTAGTTGTGTTTGCGGGGGTTGAGCTCTGGCTCTTTGGTCCCGCCTCTCAACTGTCAATCAACAGGTGTACAGGTTCCTGATGTAACACCACTCTATTGTAACACCACCCTAAAATGTACCACTATAATGGAACACTAAACTATCCTGAGTAACACTTCCTCATCGGTTGCACTTGGTAACACTGTTATGGGCTGACATATGATGGTTACACCGGGACTACAAAGTACACTGCCAACAAGGAGATGCTAACACAGGATGAAATACGCTGCCACCATCTGCCTTGGACCATTGAGACTATATCAAGCAACGAGGCAAGAAACATTGCTTGACTTGGAGAGTACTTTCTATGACTGTCATTAATTATGTAAACGGTTGTCAGCCACTATATCCAAAAGGCTAAGAGGATTCAACAATTGACACAGACGGGAAATTTCACGTAAGTTTATTGAGACCAAAATTATGTCAATCACCAATTATAAATCCTATCCTAACACTGGCAAAAAGTTAAGAAATTTGGACATGGAACAAAAACTCAGAGACCACACACATTACCTTAAGCTATCTGTCTCTCCCTGGCTGAGATGTTCTTCACAGCCCCGCTCTCGATCCCGGTGTACCACCCTCTGCCCCTCCTATGTTCCTACAGGCCCTCTATATACAACCCCTACAGGGGGAGGGGGAGATCTGCTGTTGCTACCCACCAAAAGTGTACAAACACTCAAGAAATATTTCAAAAAGCTTGTTTGACATTCACCCTACACTCTTCAAGAGAGGAGTTATTAATTACGTGTGTGACTGACCTCTGACCTGGCCAAAAGGGGGAGATCCAGGGATGTTTACACATAAGAATCTGGAGTCTAATTCCCTTGCATGAAATATTACATACTTGAAACTATGCTGACTAAGACTAACCCAGGAATTTTTAATCAATATACAAGATAAACCGGAGGTCATCTGGGCTGACCTCTTGGAGAAGGCTTCCCTGGGTGTGAACTCAAAGGGGGGGGGAGGTCCTGGGTGTTACACTGAGCCTATTGGGCTCTATCATATCTACACTTGAAACTGTGTATGGAGTCAGCCTCCACCACATCACTGCCTAATGCATTCCATTTGTCAACCACTCTGACACTAAAAAAGTTCTTTCTAATATCTCTGTGGCTCATTTGGGCACTCAGTTTCCACCTGTGTCCCCTTGTGCGTGTTCCCCTTGTGTTACATAGGCTGTCTTTATCTACCCTATCAATTCCCTTCAGAATCTTGAATGTGGTGATCATGTCCCCCCTTAACTCTTCTGTCTTCCAGCGAAGTGAGGTTTAATTCCCGTAGTCTCTCCTCGTAGCTCATACCTCTCAGCTCGGGTACTAGTCTGGTGGCAAACCTTTGAACCTTTTCCAGTTTAGTCTTATCCTTGACTAGATATGGACTCCATGCTGGGGCTGCATACTCCAGGATTGGCCTGACATATGTGGTATACAAAGTTCTGAATGATTCTTTACACAAGTTTCTGAATGCCGTTCGTATGCTGGCCGGCCTGGCATATGCCGCTGATGTTATCCGCTTGATATGTGCTGCAGGAGACAGGTCTGGCGTGATATCAACCCCCAAGTATTTTTCCTTCTCTGACTCCTGAAGAATTTCCTCTCCCAGATGATACCTTGTATCTGGCCTCCTGCTCCCTACACCTATCTTCATTACATTACATTTGGTGTGTGTGTGTGTGTGTGTGTGTGTGTGTGTGTGTGTGTGTGTGTGTGTGTGTGTGTGTGTGTGTGTGTGTGTGTGTGTGTGTGTCTGGAGCAAGCAGCAGAAGACCATGACCAAGTCCGCCCTCAGAGCTAATTACCCGAGAGCTAACTACCGCTGAAAAAGTCCAAGCGTAACTTTGTACACGACTCAGTCACGGATATAACACCAACTGACCACCGAGTCAGCACACACCAAGTATTTCTGTGACCACAGACACGTAGGGTGTACCAAAGTTGTCAAAGATATCTCCCCCAAAATGTCGAGGCATTTGCAGGAGAGGAGGAGGAGGATGGGAGGGAAGGCCTTTAGGGGAGAAGGGTTCCACCCCACACACACACACACACACACACACACACACACACACTCCCCCAGTTCGCGTGCCTCTTAGGAGGGGGGGGGGGGGTATACCAGACCTGTCATTATGGCGTTCCTCTCACCAGTGTTGGTGAGGCAATGGTTCATAGTGAGGTAGAGTGCAGGCACTCATTCTCATGCATACTCACACACAGGTTATGTGTACGTACTCATCGACAAGGGCACATAGTGAAGCAGAATGCAGTCATTCATTCACATGGATACTCACACACAGGTTACAGGTACATACTCATCGACAAGGGCACATAGTGAAGCAGAATGAAGTCATTCATTCACATGCATACTCACACACAGGTTATGTGTACGTACTCATCGACAAGGGCACATAGTGAAGCAGAATGCAGTCATTCATTCACATGGATACTCACACACAGGTTATGTGTACGTACTCATCGACAAGGGCACATAGTGAAGCAGAATGCAGTCATTCATTCACATGGATACTCACACACAGGTTACAGGTACATACTCATCGACAAGGGCACATAGTGAAGCAGAATGAAGTCATTCATTCACATGCATACTCACACACAGGTTATGTGTACGTACTCATGAACAAGGTCCCACCCGTTCTCGCACTTGCGTATAGTCAATATTGACTTATTAAATTGGTGCATATGTGACATACTAATTGATTGTGAATATTTTAGTTTACCTTGAAAAAGCTTCATAGAAAACACCGACCTCACCTAACCTTCTTAGTATGTTAAGATAAGCATCTTATTGCTTCGTAATTACAATTATTACTTGACCTATTATAGGTATAGGTTAATTACAATAATTACTTAACCTATTATAGGTATAGGTTAAGTAATAATTGTAAATAAGAAGCAATAAGATGCTTATCTTATCATACTAAGAAGGTTAGGTAAGGTCGGTGTTTTCTATGAAGCTTTTCTAGGTAAACTAAAATATTCACAATACATTAGTATGTCACATATGCCCTTATTTAATAAGTACAAGGTCACATAGTGAGGCAGGGTGCAGCTCTCAATCACTTGCATACACACATACACACCAAAGAGCCAGACCAAAGACCAAAGAGCCAGAGCTCAACCCCCGCAAGCACAACTAGGTGAGTACATACACACATACACACACAAGTTGCACGTACACATGGCTAACGTTAATCAGAACTGTCTTTAGAATTTTGGAATTCTTATAATTATTTTAGAGAATTATTTAGAACTTCGGTCTTATATATGTGTGGTATACAGTCTTGTAGTATGCAGCTCCAGTCCTTACCTTGTCAAGCATAAGACGAAGCTGGAGAATGTTCAGAGGCATGCCACCTGACTACTCCTGGAGCTGAGAGGTATAAGTTACGAGGAAAGGCGGCTGGAATAAAACCCCGTCACTGGAAGACAGAATAATTAGAGGAGACATGATTACCACCTTCAAAATTCTCAGAGGAATTGAAAAGGTAGATAAAGACAAACTGTCTAGGATGGGCGGAACACGAATAAAGGGGAACTGGGGAAAACTTAGTAACCAAATGAGCCACAGAGACATTAGAAAGAACGAGACATTAGAAAGAACGAGACATTAGAAAGAACGAGACATTAGAAAGAACGAGACATTAGAAAGAACGAGACATTAGAAAGAACGAGACATTAGAAAGAACGAGACATTAGAAAGAACGAGACATTAGAAAGAACGAGACATTAGAAAGAACGAGACATTAGAAAGAACGAGACATTAGAAAGAACGAGACATTAGAAAGAACGAGACATTAGAAAGAACGAGACATTAGAAAGAACGAGACATTAGAAAGAACAATAAACAAATGGATTGGGTTAAGAATTGAAGTGATAGAATGCATATTCCAAGCTCAGTTTCAAATGTAGATATAAGCCCAATAGGTTCAGAACTGCCCATTCTCATGGTAAAGGATTACATTGAGATACCAACCTCACGCTCACACCACCTGGGTAGTTATCTAGATAACTGTAATGGTCCGAAAATATATTACAGTTCCAGTAATAGTCAACATGTAAACTGGCAGCGATTATTCTCAAGTTATCACTTGATTGTATTATAAATCGATGGTTTGAAATATAAAAAGTCTATGATTAACTCGTTTTCTTTGATACGGCTTGAAGCCTAGGTTTTATTTAATATGAAATTCTAGGGGATGCTCAAATAGCCTTTGAATCTCCAGCGAGAACCGAGAACCAGCGAGACTTGACCTAGTCTTCACTCTGAACGACTCTAACATATGGGAAATCCGTTTCGAAGCCTCCGTAAGAATAAGCGATCACAGTGTACTGATGTTTGAGTATCTGGTCGAAGTAGGGCGAGATGATGGAGAAAATTGGGCGGAAAAAATCCAGTGGAACATTTGGAGCGAGAGAACTTTGTAACACATCAACATGGGTTCAGGGATGGTAAGTCATGCCTCACAGGATTAACTATGATCAGGCAAGAAAGAGAGGGATGGGCAGACTGAGTATTTTTGGACTGTCAGGAAGCCTTTGATACAGCATCACACAAGAGGCTAGTGCAAAAGCTGGAGATGCAGGCTGAAGTGAAAGGGAAGGTACTCCATTGGATAAGGGAGTACCTAAGCAACAGAAGACAGCGAGTCACTGTGAGGGGTGAGGTCTCAGAGTGGCGAGACATCACCTGTGGAGTCCCACAGGGATTAGTCATAGCTTGGACTTATACTGTTTTTGATATATGTAAATGATCTCTCAGAGGGAATAGAAGCGTTCCTCTCAATGTTTGCTGATGTTGCAAAAATTATGAGGAGGATTAAGACAGTCGCTGGAAGACAGAAGAGCTCGGGGGAGACATGATCACCACATACAAAAATTCTCAGGGAAATTGACAGGGTAAACAAGGATGGATTATTAAGCACGGTTGGAACACGAACAAGGGGACACAGGTGGAAGCTGAGTACCCACATGAGCCACAGAGACGTTAGAAAGAACTTTTTCAGTGTCAGAGTAGTTAGTAAATGGAATGCATTAGGCAGTGATGTGGTGGAGGCTGACTCCATACACAGTTTCAAGTTTAGATATGATAGAGCCCAATAGGCTCAGGAACCTGTACACCAGTTGATTGACAGTTGAGAGGCGGGACCAAAGAGCCAAAGCTCAACCCCCGCAAGCACAACTAGGTGAGTACAAACAGATTCACAATGTTTCTTCAAAATTGTCGGAAAATAAAGTAATAATGATATTCCCTTTCATATTTCCCGGTCATAAGTCTCTAGAAAGGTGAATAGTTCCGCTGTAAGAACGTTTCTCCCAACTCACATCGGTATGGTATAGCAACCCGCTTTCGCACAAGGCAGTACATATATGACTTATTGCTTATAGTCAATATCTGGCTTATTAATAAGTACATATGTGGTATATTCCAAGTTATATTTTGTTTTTAAGGTACAAACTTTTCCTTCTGATCTGCTATACACCAGTTGTAATATTAGGAATTTCTTTTTCAGTTTTATTAAACAACAGATATTTTATACAAAATTTGACAATATCCTGAGTTACTTTATAAATTATTTAAATATTTTAGTTTTGTTTTATTATTTTTTATAAAACTGTTATATCAATATAGGTATAAGTTATGTACTAATTATAATTAAAAACCAATAAGAAGCTTATCTTAACATACTAAGAAGGTTAGGTTAGGTCGGTGTTTTCTATTCAGCTTTTCAAGGTAAACTCAGATATTCACACTAAATTACTAAGTCACACTTATACATTTAAGTAAGTCACATTTGCACTTATTGATAAGCCAAATAGTAAGACATAAGTAAGTCACATATGCACTTATTGATAAGTCAAATATTGACTATAAGCAAGTGCGAGAACGGGTATATTCCTCCTCCTCCACGACTGTTCCAGTCATCACTAACACATTACTTGCAATTGCTTCCTGTAGTCTCTCTACGCGGCCCTGAAAAACAGTCTTTTGAAATTACTAATTAAAAGTTTGTAACCGCTGTGTGTAATCACCTAATTGTACTTACCTATTTGTGCTTGCGGGAGTTGAGCTTTGACTCTTTGGTCCCGTCTCTCAACTGTCAATCAACTGGTGTACAGGTTCCTGAGCCTACTGGGCTCTATCATATCTACACTTGAAACTGTGTATGGAGTCAGCCTCCACCACATCACTGCCTAATGCATTCCACCTGTTAACTACTCTGACACTGAAAAAGTTCCTTCTGACGTCTCTGTGGCTCATGTGGGTACTCAGTTTCCACCTGTGTCCCCTTGTTCGCGTTCCACCCGTGTTAAACAGTTTATCCTAGTCTACCCTGTCAATTTCCTCTGAGAATTTTATAGGTTGTGATCATGTCTCCCCTTACTCTTCTGTCTTCCAGTGTCGTGAGGTGCATTTCCCGCAGCCTTTCCTCGTAACTCATGCCTCTTAGTTCTGGGACTAGCCTAGTAGTATACCTCTGAACTTTTTCCAGCTTCGTCTTGTGCTTGACAAGGTACGGGCTCCATGCTGGGGCCGCATACTCCAGGATTGGTCTTACATATGTGGTATAAAAGATTCTGAATGATTCCTTACACAGGTTCCAGAAGGCTTTTCTGAAGTTAGCCAGCCTCGCATATGCCGCACATGTAATTCTTTTTATGTGGGCTTCAGGAGACAGGTTTGGTGTGATATCAACTCCTAGATCTTTCTCTCTTTCCGTTTCATGAAGGACTTCATCTCCCATTCTGTATCCTGTGTCTGGCCTCCTGTTTCCACAGCCTAGTTTCATTATCTTGCATTTACTCAGGTTGAACTTTAGTAGCCATTTGTTGACCATTCATTCACTTTGTTTGGATCATCTGTGTGTGTGTGTGTGTTTGTGTGGTATTGATATCTTGGTTGTCTCCGAGCTTCTGCTTACTCCGGCCTCCTTTGTTATCTCTGTGACTTTTCTGTTATATCTGAGACTGTTCTGTTATCTCTGTGACTGTTATGTTATCTCTGGGACTGTTCTGTTATCTCTGAGACTGTTCTGTTATATCTGAGACTGTTCTGTTATCTCTGTGACTGTTATGTTATTTCTGGGACTGTTCTGTTATCTCTGCGATTGTTCTGTTATCTCTGGGACTTCTGTTATCTCTGGGACTGTTCTGTTATCTCTGTGACTGTTCTGTTATCTCTGAGACTGTTCTGTTATCTCTGAGACTGTTCTGTTATTGCAGTGACTGTTCTGTTATCTCTGAGACTGTTCTGTTATCTCTGTGATTGTTCTGTTATCTCTGGGACTGTTCTGTTATCTCTGTGATTGTTCTGTTATCTCTGAGACTGTTCTGTTATCTCTGAGACTGTTCTGTTATCTCTGGGGCTGTTCTGTTATCTCTGTGATTGTTCTGTTATCTCTGAGACTGTTCTGTTATCTCTGAGACTGTTCTGTTATCTCTGTGACTGTTGTTATCTCTGAGACTGTTCTGTTATCTCTGTGACTGTTCTGTTATCGCAGTGACTTCTGTTATCTCTGTGACTGTTCTGTTATCTCTGAGACTGTTCTGTTATCTCTGAGACTGTTCTGTTATCTCTGTGACTGTTGTTATCTCTGAGACTGTTCTGTTATCTCTGAGACTGTTCTGTTATCTCTGTGACTGTTGTTATCTCTGAGACTGTTCTGTTATCTCTGTGACTGTTCTGTTATCGCAGTGACTGTTCTGTTATCGCAGTGACTGTTCTGTTATCTCTGTGACTGTTCTGTTATCTCTGAGACTGTTCTGTTATCTCTGTGATTGTTCTGTTATCTCTGAGACTGTTCTGTTATCTCTGAGACTGTTCTGTTATCTCTGTGACTGTTCTGTTATCTCTGGGACTGTTCTGTTATCTCTGTGATTGTTCTGTTATCTCTGAGACTGTTCTGTTATCTCTGTGACTGTTCTGTTATCTCTGGGACTGTTCTGTTATCTCTGTGATTATTCTGTTATCTCTGAGACTGTTCTGTTATCTCTGAGACTGTTCTGTTATCTCTGTGACTGTTCTGTTATCGCAGTAACTGTTATCGCAGTGACTGTTCTGTTATCGCAGTGACTGTTCTGTTATCGCAGTGACTGTTCTGTTATCTCTGAGACTGTTCTGTTATCTCCGCGACTGTTCTGTTATTTCCGTAACTGTTTTGCTGTCTCGTGTGTGTGTACTCACCTTATTGTGCATGCAGGATCGAGTATTAGCTCTTGGCCCCCACCTTTCCAGCCAGAAAGCAAGGACTCCTATCATATCTGATTTAACAGTAATAATAGAGTTGGCTTCCACAACCTGTTCCTTTAATTTATCCCATTTTCCACACTACTCTTACGCTAAATGAAAACTTTTATGACATCTCTATGGTTCATCTGAGTTTCCAGCTTCCAGCCATTGTCTGTGTCCGTCTGTCTGGGTGTGGAAGGGGGTTATCTTCTTGAGGTTATCTTGAGATGATTTCGGGGCTTTTTAGTGTCCCCGCGGCCCGGTCCTCGACCAGGCCTCCATCCGCAGGAAGCAGCCCGTGACAGCTTACTAACACCCTGGTACCTATTTTATTGCTAGGTAACAGGGGCATAGGGTGAAAGAAACTCTGCCCATTGTTTCTCGCCGGGGATCGAACCCGGGACATAAGGATCATAAGTCCTGTGTGTTGTCCGCTCGGCCGACCGGCTCCCTAGGCTTAGGCTGCATTGTCAAACCTGGTCCCATGAATTTTAAGATATATAGAAGAGTTGTTACATGGTTGTAGAGCCACTAGTACGCGTAGGGTTTCGGGCAGGTCCCTGGAATACGATCCCCGCCGCGAAGAATCGTTTTTTCATCCAAGTACACATTTTACTGTTGCGTTAAACAGAGGCTACAGTTAAGGAATTGCGCCCAGTAAATCCTCCCCGGCCAGGATACGAACCCATGACATAGCGCTCGCGGAACGCCAGGCGAGTGTCTTACCACTACACCACGGAGACTGTTACTTATTTCACTGCGGTGCTTTTACTTCAAATTCAAAATTCTAGTTCATAAACTTGATTCATAAATGTTTCTACATTTATAGTTGGGTTAGCTTACATACACAGATTCACAGTATGTTTTCCCTAAGAGGGCCATAGTAACGTATCAAGTAATACCTTGAGGTTATCTTGAGATGATTTCGGGGCTTAGCGTCCCCACGGCCCGGTCCTCGACCAGGCCTCCTTTTTGTCAGGCCTCATTTTCAGCTGACTAACTCCCAGGTACCTATTTACTGTTAGGTAACAGGAGCATCAGGGTGAAAGAAACATTTTTGCCCATTTGTCTCCGCCTCCAGCGGGGATCGAACCCTTGTAATTATCGTGTTAATGGCTGTCTGTGTCCCTACCACCACCACCACTTTAGCATCAACCACCACTACTCACTTCTCATAACTACCACCACCACCACCTAATCATCAATCACCACAACTCCCTTCTAATAACTACCAGTACCATTACCAAACTATACCTACCACCACCACCACCACCACCCCTCTGGCCATGTCCATCGCCACTGCAGAAACAACCACTACTACCACCACCTCGCATGCCCAAGAGCGAAGCAGATCGCAGTAATGGTTGGATTGTTAGTGGCCTTGGATCGTTTTTAAGCGTCTTCATCACCTCCACCCGCCATAAGGGGCACCGGAGGGCGGAAAATACCCCCTCCTTCGCCTCGTATCTTCTCGCAGTAGTTCAGGAAGTCCAAAACAGAAAATAAGAAGCAAGAACACACGTAAATTATGTCTGTAGAGAGGGAGCAAAACCTACGAAGACGCTGAGAAAGACACTATGGGAGTCTAGATTTGGCGGTTGGTGGGTACCCGCCAAACACACACCGAAACTACGACGTTGGTACAACGTTCGAACAAGATTTAACACCTCCTAACCAGTTATAACAACCAATATAGCCAGTTGTAACAACGTTCTAATACGTCATAAACACGTTAAGCCAAGATGTAACAACTTTATTACAAGTTGTAACAAGCGGAAAATAGAGAGACAGTTTCGGTTTGTGTTTCCAGGGTATAGTCTAATCCAGCTGCCAAGCATTAGCATGGCGCCCTCAGTCAAGAGAAAGTTTGAAAGAAATGTTAAAATGGGGCAAAACTAAGCAACCTACGGACTAGTCCTTGTACATGGGGTCCAGAATGAATATATATTATAATAATTATTAGTATATTTTGGTAGCAGTCTTTCCTGTAGGCATATATTATTAAATATGACCGAAAAAGTAAGATTAATAATTCTAACACGAATTTTCTCAATATTTCTTATGTTTCTTTTCACTGTCGATGGTAATTGAAAAATCAATTCTCCAAAATTCATTTTTATTTCTAGTCTGACGCGACGCTTGATCGCGTTTCGTAATAACTTATTACATTTTCAAAGACTTTAGTTTACACACACACACACAACTGTAACCTGAAAACAGAGTTTTACTTAATGCTAACATTGAACAGCTTGTCTTATATACTCGCATATATATATATATATATATATATATATATATATATATATATATATATATATATATATATATATATATATCACTAAGAACTCTTTGACCCAGCCAGGATTCGAACCCATGCCGTCCAGGATCACCCCTAAACGTACACAGTACCGTGACCACCGCGCCAATGATCGTCTAAAGACGATCGTTAGACGATCATTGGTGCGGTGGTCACGGTACTGTGTACGTTTAGGGGTGATCCTGGACGGCATGGGTTCGAATCCTGGCCGGGTCAAAGAGTTCTTAGTGATATATGGCTTGCGCGTTCATGCAGCTTTCTCACACACATATATATATATATATATATATATATATATATATATATATATATATATATATATATATATATATATATTTATATATATATATATGTTTTCGTATACATTTATTCGAAACTACTTATATTGATTAGGAATATATATACGAATTTGTATATACACTTCAATCATGCATAGGAAGATAGGCTTGTGCCTTTAACTTAGTTTTTTAAACATTAAATTATTTACAACAGATAAAATTATCAGTTATCAAATTAGTGTCGAGAGAGAGTATAGATTAGTTAACATTAGACAATGATGTGTGTTCATGTTGACTTGCTAGGCTTGGGCTAGAGACAGTCGACCATAGACATCATTCGTTGAATTGGATATATATGTAACTAGTTCACGAAGTTCACTACGGGCTCACCATAGCCCGTGCTACTTGGAACGGTTTGTTCCGAGTAGCTGAATCTAAAACAACAACAATAGCAACTCTAACATCACTTGAGAATGAACCATGTAGGTTCGAAAAGTGGAATTTTATAATAAGAGTAATATATTCTACAGTTATTTACCTCCGAATTGCTCCCTGACAAGGAAGGGGAACCACAGCCCCAATGACTGACAATGGCTGACTCCATACACAGTTTCAAGTGTAGATATGACAGAGCCCGATAGGCTCAGGAATCTGTACACCTGTTGATTGACGGTTGAGAGGCGGGACCAAAGAGCCAGAGCTCAACCCCCGCAAACACAACTAGGTGAGTACAACTAGGTGAGTACAGCATGAATAGCCGTAGTTGACCCATATGACAGCATAGTGAGAGAACTTCAGAATGGGAATATTACACATTATTACAGAACAGCTGTGAACACCATCTTAATTTATTTTTTATATCTCTAACTTCAATCCGGTGTTTTGGGTATTCTGTTGTTCATCATACGTGAACACTCAAAGTCTGAAAGTAAAGCTGAAGTTAGTATGGTGTTTATGATTGCTTTCTATGTTGTCTGTTATTGCATGTTGTGTGGTCTGTTATAGAACTGTTGCTGTCTGGCAGTAACAGTCCTGACAGTAAGGTTGACACTAGAAGCGAAAAACGGGGGTATTCTGCACATCCTGCCATGCCTCCTGGTCTCATTTCTGTGTGCAGGTTTGGGATCAGTCCCTATAATATTTTCCACGTGTAAATTATTATGTATCTCACCCGCCTGCGCTCAAGGGAATACACATTTATACATTTTTAGTCGGTTCCAGTAATTTAGATAGTTTATTGAGTGGATTCTAGCAGTAAAGGATCTCTGCACGCTCTCCAGGTCAGCAATTTCTCCAGCTTTGAAAGGGGCTGTCATTGTGCTGCAGTACTCCACTCTAGAGAGCACTAGCGTCTTGAAGAGTATCATAATTGGTATATCATCTCTTATCTAAAACATTTTTGTTTCCTGAACACAAAAATAATTTTCTTGTAGTTGTGACCGCTACTTATTTGTGATCTTTAAAGGTCAGTTCTTCAGCCATGATTACACCCAAAGAGAGAGGGGAGGTATTTGATAGAGTAACAGAGAGAGTGTCGGTGTTACTGGTAGGGGGGGTTATCTTGAGATGATTTCGGGGCTTTAGTGTCCTCGTGGCCCGGTCCTCGACCAGGCCTCCACCCCCAGGAAGCAGCCCGTGACAGCTGACTAAAACCCAGGTACCTATTTTACTGCTAGGTAACAGGAGCATAGGGTGATAGAAACTCTGCCCATTGTTTCTCGCCGGCGCCCGGGATCGACCCCGGGACCACAGGATCATAAGTCCAGCGTTCTGTCCGCTCGGCCGGCCGGCTCCCTTGAGATGGGATGTGTGTAAGAGGGAGAGTTTGGAGGGTGCGGGGGTGAGAGAGTGTGTAACAGGGAGAGTATGGAGGGTGAGGGGTGAGAGAGTGTGTAAAAGGGAGAGTATGGAGGGTGAAAGAGAGTAAGAGTGTGTGTCAGGGGGAGGGTGCGGGGGTGAGAGTGTGTGTAACAGGGAGAGTATGGAGGGTGAAAGAGAGTGAGAGTGTGTGTCAGGGGGGAGGGTGTGTGGGGGTGAGAGAGAGTGTAAAAGGGAGAGTATGGAGGGTGTGTGCGGTCACTCCGGAGAACAGGTCGATACGCTAGTGTGGGAGTGTTGTCCTCAGCGCTTGCTTCTCTCTCTCTCTCTCTCTCTCTCTCTCTCTCTCTCTCTCTCTCTCTCTCTCTCTCTCTCTCTCTCTCTCTCTCTCTCTCTCTCTCTCTCTCTCTCTCATGCTTCCGACGTTTGTCTTCATCTGGTGACATGATCTGTCTACACTCTCCCTGGCCTCTGGTGTGTGTGTCAGTGTCTACACTCTCCCTGGCCTCTGGTGTGTGTGTCAGTGTCTACACTCTCCCTGGCCTCTGGTGTGTGTGTCAGTGTCTACACTCTCCCTGGCCTCTGGTGTGTGTCAGTGTCTACACTCTCCCTGGCCTCTGGTGTGTGTGTCAGTGTCTACACTCTCCCTGGCCTCTGGTGTGTGTGTCAGTGTCTACACTCTCCCTGGCCTCTGGTGTGTGTCAGTGTCTACACTCTCCCTGGCCTCTGGTGTGTGTGTGTCAGTGTCTACACTCTCCCTGGCCTCTGGTGTGTGTGTGTGTCTACACTCTCCCTGGCCTCTGGTGTGTGTCAGTGTCTACACTCTCCCTGGCCTCTGGTGTGTGTGTGTGTCTACACTCTCCCTGGCCTCTGGTGTGTGTGTGTGTCTACACTCTCCCTGGCCTCTGGTGTGTGTGTGTCTCAGTGTCTACACTCTCCCTGGCCTCTGGTGTGTGTGTGTCTCAGTGTCTACACTCTCCCTGGCCTCTGGTGTGTGTGTGTCAGTGTCTACACTCTCCCTGGCCTCTGGTGTGTGTGTGTGTCAGTGTCTACACTCTCCCTGGCCTCTGGTGTGTGTGTGTCTCAGTGTCTACACTCTCCCTGGCCTCTGGTGTGTGTGTGTCTCAGTGTCTACACTCTCCCTGGCCTCTGGTGTGTGTGTGTCTCAGTGTCTACACTCTCCCTGGCCTCTGGTGTGTGTGTGTCAGTGTCTACACTCTCCCTGGCCTCTGGTGTGTGTGTGTCTCAGTGTCTACACTCTCCCTGGCCTCTGGTGTGTGTGTCTCAGTGTCTACACTCTCCCTGGCCTCTGGTGTGTGTGTGTGTCTACACTCTCCCTGGCCTCTGGTGTGTGTCAGTGTCTACACTCTCCCTGGCCTCTGGTGTGTGTGTGTGTCTACACTCTCCCTGGCCTCTGGTGTGTGTGTGTGTCTACACTCTCCCTGGCCTCTGGTGTGTGTGTGTCTCAGTGTCTACACTCTCCCTGGCCTCTGGTGTGTGTGTGTGTCAGTGTCTACACTCTCCCTGGCCTCTGGTGTGTGTGTCTCAGTGTCTACACTCTCCCTGGCCTCTGGTGTGTGTGTGTGTCAGTGTCTACACTCTCCCTGGCCTCTGGTGTGTGTGTGTGTCAGTGTCTACACTCTCCCTGGCCTCTGGTGTGTGTGTGTCAGTGTCTACACTCTCCCTGGCCTCTGGTGTGTGTGTGTGTCAGTGTCTACACTCTCCCTGGCCTCTGGTGTGTGTGTGTGTCAGTGTCTACACTCTCCCTGGCCTCTGGTGTGTGTGTGTCTCAGTGTCTACACTCTCCCTGGCCTCTGGTGTGTGTCAGTGTCTACACTCTCCCTGGCCTCTGGTGTGTGTGTGTCAGTGTCTACACTCTCCCTGGCCTCTGGTGTGTGTCAGTGTCTACACTCTCCCTGGCCTCTGGTGTGTGTCAGTGTCTACACTCTCCCTGGCCTCTGGTGTGTGTGTGTGTCAGTGTCTACACTCTCCCTGGCCTCTGGTGTGTGTGTGTGTCAGTGTCTACACTCTCCCTGGCCTCTGGTGTGTGTCAGTGTCTACACTCTCCCTGGCCTCTGGTGTGTGTGTGTGTCTACACTCTCCCTGGCCTCTGGTGTGTGTGTGCCTCAGTGTCTACACTCTCCCTGGCCTCTGGTGTGTGTGTCTCAGTGTCTACACTCTCCCTGGCCTCTGGTGTGTGTGTGTCAGTGTCTACACTCTCCCTGGCCTCTGGTGTGTGTGTGTCAGTGTCTACACTCTCCCTGGCCTCTGGTGTGTGTGTGTCAGTGTCTACACTCTCCCTGGCCTCTGGTGTGTGTGTGTGTCTACACTCTCCCTGGCCTCTGGTGTGTGTGTGTGTCTACACTCTCCCTGGCCTCTGGTGTGTGTGTGTCTCAGTGTCTACATTCTCCCTGGCCTCTGGTGTGTGTGTCTCAGTGTCTACACTCTCCCTGGCCTCTGGTGTGTGTGTGTCAGTGTCTACACTCTCCCTGGCCTCTGGTGTGTCTCAGTGTCTACACTCTCCCTGGCCTCTGGTGTGTGTGTGTCAGTGTCTACACTCTCCCTGGCCTCTGGTGTGTGTGTGTCAGTGTCTACACTCTCCCTGGCCTCTGGTGTGTGTGTGTCAGTGTCTACACTCTCTCTGGCCTCTGGTGTGTGTGTGTCTCAGTGTCTACACTCTCCCTGGCCTCTGGTGTGTGTGTGTCTCAGTGTCTACACTCTCTCTGGCCTCTGGTGTGTGTGTGTCAGTGTCTACACTCTCCCTGGCCTCTGGTGTGTGTGTGTGTCAGTGTCTACACTCTCCCTGGCCTCTGGTGTGTGTGTGTGTCAGTGTCTACACTCTCCCTGGCCTCTGGTGTGTGTGTGTGTCAGTGTCTACACTCTCCCTGGCCTCTGGTGTGTGTGTGTCTCAGTGTCTACACTCTCCCTGGCCTCTGGTGTGTGTGTGTCTCAGTGTCTACACTCTCCCTGGCCTCTGGTGTGTGTGTGTCTCAGTGTCTACAAGGGAGAGTGTAGACACTGAGACAGTTTCTCCTCGTAGCTCATACCTCTCAGCTCGGGTACTAGTCTGGTGGCAAACCTTTGAACCTTTTCCATTTTAGTTTTATGCTTGACTAGATATGGACTCCATGCTGGAGCCGCATACTCCAGGATTGGTCTGACATATGTGGTATATAATGTTCTAAAAGATTCCTTACACAAGTTTCTAAAGGCCGTTCTTATGTTAGCCAGCCTGGCATATGCTGCTGTCGTTATCCTCTTGATATGAGCTTCAGGGGACAGGTCTGGCGTGATATCAACCCCCAGGTCTTTCTCTCTGACTCTTGAAGTATTTCATCTCCCAAGTGATACCTTGTATCTGGTCTCCTGCTTCCTACCCCTATTTTCATTACATTACATTTGCTTGGGTTAAACTCTTAACAACCATTTGTTCGACCATTCCTGCAGCTTGTCCAGGTCTTCTTAAAGCCTCAAGCTGTCCTCCTCTGTCTTAATCCTTCTCATAATTTTGGCGTCGTCAGCAAACATTGAGAGGAATGAGTCTATACCCTCTGGGAGATCATTTACGTATATCAGAAACAGGATAGGTCCAAGCACAGAGCCCTATGGGACTCCACTGGTGACTTCACGCCAGTCTGAGGTCTCACCCCTTACTGTAACTCTCTGCTTCCTATTGTTTAGGTACTCCCTTATCCACTGGAGCGCCCTACCAGTTACTCTTGCCTGTTTCTCCAGCTTATGCATCAACATTTTATGGGGTACTGTGTCAAAGGCTTTCCGACAGTCCAAAAAAATGCAGTCCGCCCACCCTTCTCTTTCTTGTTTAATCTTTGTCACCTGATCGTAGAATTCTATCAAGCCTGTAAGGCAAGATTTACCCTCCCTGAACCCATGTTGATGGGTTGTCACGAAGTCTCTTCTCTCCAGATGTGTTACTAGGTTTTTTCTCACAATCTTCTCCATCACCTTGCATGGTATACAAGTCAAGGACACTGGCCTGTAGTTCAGTGCCTCTTGGCTGTCACCCTTTTTGTATATTGGTACTACATTAGCAGTCTTCCATATTTCTGGTAGGTCCCCCGTTTCCAGTGACCTACTATACACTATGGAGAGTGGTAGGCAAAGTGCTCCTGCACACTCTTTCAATACCCATGGCGAGATTCCATCCGGCTCAACAGCTTTTCTCACATCCAGCTCCAATAGGTGCTTCTTGACCTCATCTCTTGTAATTTCGAACCTATCCAAGGTCACCTGGTTTGCTGCCACCTCTCCTAGCACCGTGACTTCTCCCTGTTCTATTGTAAAGACCTCCTGGAACCTTTTGTTGAGTTCTTCACACACCTCTTTGTCGTTCTCTGTGTACCTGTCCTCGCCCACCCTAAGTTTCATCACCTGTTCCTTCACTTTTGTCTTCCTCCTGATGTGACTGTGTAGTAGCTTCGGTTCGGTCTTGGCTTTATTAGCTATATCATTTTCATACCTTTTCTCAGCTGCTCTTCTCACACTGACATACTCATTCCTGGTTCTCTGGTATCTCTCTCTACTTTCTGGTGTTCTGTTATTACGGAAGTTCCTCCATGCCCTTTTGTGTGTGTGTGTGTTTACTAGTTGTGTTTTTGCGGGGGTTCAGGTTTGCTCTTTCGGCCCGCCTCTCAACTGTCAATCAACTGTTTACTAACTATTTTTTTTTTTTTTTTTTTTTTTTTTGTTTCCCACACCACACACACACACACACCCCAGGAAGCAGCCCGTGACAGCTGACTAACTCCCAGGTACCTATTTACTGCTAGGTAACAGGGGCACTTAGGGTGAAAGAAACTTTGCCCATTTTGTTTCTGCCTCGTGCGGGAATCGAACCCGCGCCACAGAATTACGAGTCCTGCGCGCTATCCACCAGGCTACGAGGCCCCTGAGTGTGTGTGTGTGGGTGTGTGTGTGTGTGTGTGTGTGTGTGCGTGCGTGCGTGCGTGCGTGCGTGCGTGTGAGTGAGTGTACCCCAACAGAGGGGCTGACGCCATGTGCCCACACCCCCACCACCCAGGAGACGACGGTACCTGACCTTGAGGCGGGAATGAAGTCACGGGCCCTGTGAAGACCTCTCCTGCCACTCCCTCTTATTAATTACTTACCGCCCGCCCTAAAAAAAAAAAATGTATTGATTGTGAAATTACAAGACCAAATGTCAGGTGAGCAATTTGGCAACTACCTCGTTAACAGTATGACAACGATCTCTAGTTTCTCTCACACTAGTAGAACGACTTCTCCTCTCACACTAAGAGGAGAGTGAGGAGACTGGAACATGATATATTTCCGTTATCTTAGGATACCTTGAGTTAAGGTAAGTTGGGTTAGGATAGGTTAGGATAGGTTAGGTTAGGTTAGGTTAGGTCAGGTCAGGTTAGGTTAGGTTAGGTTAGGTCAGGTTAGGTTAGGTTAGGTTAGGTCAGGTTAGGTTAGGTTAGGACAGGTTAGGTTAGGTCAGGTTAGGTTAGGTCAGGTTAGGTTAGGTCAGGTTAGGTTAGGTCAGGTTAGGTTAGGTCAGGTTAGGTTAGGTCAGGTTAGGTTAGGTCAGGTCAGGTTAGGTTAGGTTAGGTTAGGTTAGGTTAGGTTAGGTCAGGTCAGGTCAGGTCAGGTTAGGTCAGGTTAGGTCAGGTTAGGTTAGGTCAGGTTAGGTCAGGTTAGGTTAGGTTAGGTCAGGTCAGGTTAGGTCAGGTTAGGTTAGGTCAGGTTAGGTTAGGTCAGGTTAGGTTAGGTTAGGTTAGGTCAGGTTAGGTTAGGTCAGGTTAGGTCAGGTTAGGTTAGGTCAGGTTAGGTCAGGTTAGGTTAGGTTAGGTCAGGTTAGGTCAGGTTAGGTCAGGTTAGGTTAGGTTAGGTTAGGTAAGATTTGATAATAGAGTAGCGATGACGTAGAGAGGAAGTGCACACTTTTCTGAGGTGGTTCACCCTACTCGATGTTGTTCATCCAGAACCATTGTCCCGTATTACAGGACAATGGTTTCAGGTCAAACCATCTTATTGTCCTCGTGTGTTCTAACTGTGGTCTTAAGTAAGTAAGTAATTATCAAAAGAAGGCACCAAACCGGGAAGGCTATGTAGCACCATCAAATACGCAAAATAATCAGAGGGCGCTAAATATCACCAAGGATGCCAATACGAGAACAAAAACGCATAAGGCGAACGATATCAAAAGTATCCGAGTCACCAAGAATTCTATCGAGGGACAGGTGACCGCGAGGGGCGGTCGGAAAGCAAGACACACGCTCGTCCTGGAAGTCAGGACATTCAAGAAGGACATGCACGACCGTAAGAGGGACAACGCAACTAGGACAATAAGGAGCAGGGCGGCGCTCCATCAAGTGACCATGGGTTAAGCGAGTATGGCCAATACGCAACCTCGCTAGAGCTGTTTCCCACCGCCGGTTACGGTGGAAGGAGGACGGCCACGAGGAAACACAACATTTAAGAGTACGTAGCTTGTTACCAGTAACAGACAACCAAGAAGCCTGCCAACGGGTAAGGACTGAGGAATGGATAACCGGGTAAAAGTCGGAATACGGAATGCCTTTACGAGAGATGGGACAAGAGCGGACAGCTTCCTTAGCGGCAGCATCCGCACGCTCATTTAAAGACACGCCAATATGGCTGGGAACCCAACAAAACTCAACCGACTTAAATTTACTGTGAACGAGAAACAGCCAATGCTGGATCTCGACAACTACCGGATGAACTGGATTAAAGCACCCGAGAGCCATGAGGGCACTACGAGAGTCAACAACAACCACAAAGGAAGACTGACAACGAGAAAGCAGGAGACGAAGAGCAAAGAGAATAGCATAAAGTTCCGCTGTAAAGATGCTAGTCTCCGGAGGCAAGCGACACATATAAGTGCGATCAGGAAAAACAACAGAGTAGCCAACACCGTCCGCTGACTTAGACCCATCGGTGAAGACAGAAACGGAGCGGGAGTGAGAAGAAAAGTGCTCGAGGAAAAGGCGTTTTAGAACTGTAGGAGGGGTAAAAGCTTTAGTGATACGAGTCAAGGATGTACAAAACCGCGGAAGAGGGACCCTCCACGGGGGCAAAGAAGGAACAACACGAGGAGAAACATCAGAAATACGAACGGAAAGAGAATCCTGCAGGCGAGATAACCGGACAGAAAGAGGGAGGTGGTGAAGAGGAACAGGAACCGCAGGAGGGGTAAAAGTTAAAGCACGACAGAGACGAGAGGAAGGATGTTGCAAGGACCGCGCAAGATAGCGAAGACAGTAGCGATCACGGCGGTCCTGGAGAGACAGGAAGCCAGTGTCAACATACAAGCTAAGGACGGGAGTCGAACGAAAGGCACCAGAACTGAGGCGCAACCCAGCATGGTGCAAAGCATCAAGACGGCGAAGAGTAGAAGGAGAAGCAGACGAGTAAGCAGGGCAACCATAATCGAGCTTAGACAGGACGAGAGAGGAATGTAAAGCAAGGAGAGTGCGCCTATCTGCCCCCCAAGAAGTATGGGACAAGACCCGAAGGAGGGTAAGGGACTTAGAGCACTCAACACGGAGGTAAGAGATATGGGGAGACCAAGACAAACGAGTGTCAAGGAATAACCCCAAAAGCTTCGCGGAATCTTTGTATTCAAGGGGATGACCATAAAGTGACAAAGAGGGACGAAGAACAACCCGTTTCCGCGTAAAAGTCATGGCACAAGTCTTAGAAGTAGAGAACTTGAAGCCATGACCTGTGGCCCAAGACGACACGGCATCAATCGCAAGTTGAAGCCGGCGTTGAAGGAGAGGCGAATCATCACCCTGACAACAAAGGGTAAGATCATCGACATAGAGAGCGGAGAAGACACCAGAAGGAAGAGAGGAAAGAAGACCATTGAGGGCAACCAGAAAAAGAGTAGTGCTCAGAACACTACCCTGGGGCACACCTTCGTATTGCTGAAAAGAGGGAGAGAGAGCGGTACCAAGGCGCACCCGAAAGGAACGACGAGAGAGGAAGCTGCGGAGAAAGAGAGGAAGATGACCACGAAGGCCAAAAGAATGAAGTTGAGATAGGATATGATAACGCCAAGTGGTGTCGTAAGCCTTTTCTAGGTCAAAAAGGACGGCAACAACGGAGGTCTTCGCAGCAAAAGCAGTACGTATATAGACCTCCAAGTTCACCAGGACATCTGTCGTGCTGCGGCACTTGCGGAAACCAAATTGAGAAGGGGAGAGGAGGTGATGGTGTTCCAGGAACCACAGCAGACGAACGTTAACCATACGTTCAAAGAGTTTGCAGACACAACTTGTGAGAGCAATAGGGCGAAAGTCCTTAGGGGAAGTACCCAGAGACCCCGGTTTGCGAACAGGGAGGACAACGGCATCGAGCCAGTCCTCAGGGACTGACGACGACTCCCAGATCCGATTATACAGACTCAGTAAATACTGAGACGTGCTCGGAGGGAGATGGCGAAGCATCTCATAATGAATACCATCGGAGCCCGCCGCCGTAGAACCGCAGAGGGCCAGGGCAGAACGAAGTTCAGAGAGAGAGAAGGGATCATTATAGGGAAGCTGAAGATGAGTGCAGAAATCTAAAGGACGAGACTCAAGGACAGGTTTACGAAGAAGGAAAGATTGGGGAAGATGAAGACCAGAGCTAACAGAAGAAAAGTGGGAACCCAGTTCGAAAGCGACCTGCAACGGGTCCGCCACAAGAGTATCATGGAGGTGAAGGACCGGTGAAACATCGGGAACGAACTTACCCGCTATCTTGCGGATACGCTTCCAGATCTGGGCCAGAGGGGTTTCGGACGTAATTGTCGAGACATAAGATGCCCAACATTCACGTTTAGCCGTACGGATGGCCCTACGGGCCACCGCACTCGCTTTCCGAAAGAAAAGAAAAGAATCGGTCGTCTGCCTACGGCGGTGCTTCTTCCAGGCTGCACGCTTACAGCGGACAGCCCGAGCACAGTCCGCATTCCACCAGGGAACGCACTTCCGTGGACCCCGAGAGGAAGAGCGAGGAATAGAGCGGAGGGCAGCGTCGAAGACAGTGTCATGAAAAAGGAGGAGAGCGCGAGAGAGGGGCAGAAGGGAGAGGTCAGAGAGAGTAGCACTGAGGGAAAATAGGGTCCAGTCCGCCTTAGCAAACTGCCACCTAGGGAAAGAGAGGGATGGGCGAAAAGAGAAAAAGGAAACAAGGATGGGGAAATGATCACTTCCATGGAGGTCATCAAGAACCTGCCATGTGAAATCTAAGTAAAGAGAAGAAGAGCAGAGAGAAAGATCAAGACAAGAAAGGGTACGAGTTCGAGAGTCCAAATGAGTGGGCTCACCAGAATTCAGAAGAGACAGGGAAGAAGAGAGGAGAAACGGCTCAAGGAGGCGACCCCGGGTATTCGTCAGAACGTCACCCCAAAGAGAATGACGACAATTGAAGTCACCCAGCAGGAGCACAGGCTCCGGCAAGGAGTCTAGGAGGTGTTTCAAATCAGGAAGAGAGAGCGGGACACTCGGGGGGAGATAAATGGAACAAACTGTGTACCATTTCCCCACAAAGATACGAGCAGCAGAACAATGGAGAGGCGAAGGAAAAAGTAAAGGAACAAAGGGAACATCAGCCCGAATCAAGAGAGCAGAAGAATTAGAAGCCCCAGCAATGGCTGGGGGGGGGGAGAGAAAGGAATAGCCACGAAAACGACCAGGACGAGCACCAAGCATCGGCTCCTGGAGACAGATACAAAGGGGCGAAAACCGCGAAACCAGAAGTTGGAGTTCGAGGAAATTGGCGTAATAACCTCGAACGTTCCATTGAAGAATGGACAACGACGAGAAGAGAAAGGACAAAAACAGAGAACAAGGAAGAAACAAAGGCGAAAGACCAACAGAGCACGTTAAAGAATATCAGGGTCGGGATCAGGGTCAGCAAAGTCAGGGTTAGGGGGCATGGGTAAACTGAGCAAAGACGGAGGGAAGGAAACGGGAGAACAGATCAGAGGTGGGCGGGCAGGGTCCGGAGGAGGAGGAGGAGGAGGAGGAGGAGGAGGAGACAACGGAGAGGAGCAGTCAAGGACAGCAGCAGGAAGAGGGGGAGTAGAAAGAGAGGAGCGCACCCCAGCAAGAGCAGCAACCGAAAGGGAAGCAGGGGCCAAAGAAACCTCCATAGCGGGAACAGGGGGCGCAAGCACGGAAACGGGAGTGGAAGGAGCAACAGAGCCAGAAGGAGGAGCTGAGGAAGAAAGCGAAGCCTTCTTACCCGCCGGGGAAGAGGAAGGAGAGGAGCCAGGCTTACGCTTCTGACTTAAAGAGACCGGTGTCCCAGCAACTACGTACCGGGCAACGGATTCCAGTGTCTCAACAGGAGAAGCCGAACGAGAGCACACACGACGGCCGTTAGGAGAGCGATGGACATCCGCCCGCACCGACAGGCGGCGGGGAGAGCCGATAGATGGAGGAAGAGGATGGGAAGGAGGATCGGAGGGGGACGAGGAAGGAGACACAGAAGACACGACAGACCGGGTAGAAGGAAGGGGAACCCCAGACAGAGGACCAGGAGGAGGACCCTTCGGGAGAGAACCCAAAGGGACAGAGGAGGGGGCAGTGGGCGCATCAGGGTCCAAGGCCTGGAAACGGTTGCGAGTCTGAGGAAGGCGGGAAGGACGAGGAGAGGAAGAGCGCAACACGCGAGCATAAGAGATATTAGCATAAGGCGGGAGCCGGCGAACCTGGCGCCTCGCCTCAGGAAAAGATAAACGCTCCCGGTGCTTCAAGTTGAGGACGGCTGCCTCAAGCTTGTAATGGACACACGCACGGGAGAAGGTAGGATGGGCCTCACCGCAGTTGAGGCAACGAGCCTGGGGAGAAGCGCACTCCGACTTAGAGTGACCTTCGCCACCACACAAAGGACAGAGAGAGACAGTCCCGGAGCAGCGGAGGGCACCATGCCCAAACCTCCAGCACTTGTTGCAGAGCCGAGGAGAAGGAATGTACTCCTGGACAGAGCACCTGGCACCAGCAAGAATGACAGAGGGTGGAAGGGTCCTACCATCAAAGGTAATCTTCACAACCCGGAGGGGTTGACGGCGACTACCACGAGGGGGACGAGTAAACGTGTCCACCTGGAGAATAGAATGGCCCTGGGCAGCGAGGATATGTCGAATATCGTCGTGGCAGTCGCGTAGGTCCCGAACACCGGTCGCAACATGGGGCGGGAGCAAAATAGTGCCAACACTGGCATTCAACTGAACGTTCTTCGAGACCCGAACGGGGGTCTCGCCAAGGCAGGATAAGGCAGCCAAGCGGGAAGCAGCATCCTGAGAAGGAGCAGCAACGACACGCGTACCGAGACGAGTGGGGTTAAAAGTAATGGAGGCATCCACGGAATCAATGAGATGTCGATGAAGGGAGAAATCGTCAGGAGGCGCAGAATCAAGAGGGAGGAGATCAAAATATTTGGCCCACGAAGCGGGACCAAACAAGGCTTGATAGGTAGCAGAACTGGAAGGAATCGAGCGAGGGCGGCCGTGACGAGAACGGCGGTGAGAACCCCCAGAGAGAGAGGGGTTAAAAGGCGCAGTAGTTACAACCAGAGAAGGAGCCGCGCCAGGGGACGAGGAAGTCACCACTGGGGGCTTGGGGCTCAACCCAACCACAGAGGAGGGAGGGGAGCCAGGGGAAGGAGTCAGAGAGGCCAAAGGAGGAGCAAGGTCGGGGCCCAATGCAGCGGAGGCCACAGAGCCCGGTCTTCCAATACGGACCGACTCGGGGGCTTGGTCGCCCACCCCACGAGCCTGAAAAGGTAAGCCAAAAGCAGCCGAAACAGGGGTTATCATCTTGACGAAATTACGAATTCACTCACGAATGTGCCCCCACACCCACCATGGAGCCACAATTAGAGGCAGGACACCCAACAAGAAGCTATCGCCGATCTTGTCGGGGCCTCCTAGGGGTGCGTCGTGAGTATACGCCCCACAAACGCCACCTTAAGAAACCGACAGTCCGTCGAGATCGGGTTCAGTGACGAAGTGGGGATTGACAATAAAAGGTTCCCCTCGCTCTCGACGTCGGGTACTGCAGTTCTACGGGTGCAAGAGTATGCCTCCTCAAGCACCCGGGCGTCAAAGTAGAAGTAGTCCAAGGGAAGAACCAGAACGAGCAAAAGGTCGGCAGGAAACGGCAAGCAGATAGGAGAAGAGGGGGGAGAAAAACGAAACAGAAGGAAAAGGAAAAGATGCCCAGCAGAATTGGAGAGGACGGCAGCAGGAGCACAAGGCTAGAAAAGGACAGAGGACTGTCCCAAGGAGCATCACACTCCGGCAGCCGCCCACTAAGCCCCCAGACGGCGACAACGAGCTGAGCGGGGAGGGGGACTGTGGTCTTAAGTTTGCCATCATCAGCAGGTATTGACATGAATTACTGTCTGTTAGTGTGTGTGTGTGTGTACTCACCTAGTTGTGCTTGCGGGGGTTGAGCTTTGGCTCTTTGGTCCCGCCTCTCAACTGTCAATCAACTGGATCTCACACACATACTGTGTGTGTGAGTATGTGAGTGCGCGAGTGTGTATCTGCCTTTACAAGTGTGTATATACTTCACTAGAATTTCCGTCACAAACTAATGACCGAGATTTGCATGAATTGAACTACAGTGATTGTGTGAGGTCCCCCCCATCCCCCCCTCACCCCCCATCCCCCTCCCCCATGATCCTCAGATATCCACTTCACAACCTGTCCATTAGTCTCGGTCCACGCTGCTATTACGAGCACGTCACAGGGATCAATGGTTTATCTTCATATATACTCACTATATAATGGTATATTAAATGTGGGGGGTAGGGGGGGGGGGGGTTACCTGGTGGTGCCCAGGGTATCTTTTGTCCATATCTATGTCTCTTGTATGTTCTCTCCTGTTCTCTCTCTCTTTCTCTCTCTCTCTTTCTCTCTTTCTCTCTCTCTCACTCTCACTCTCACTCTCACTCTCCCTCTCCCTTTCTCTCTCTCTCTCTCTCTCTCTCTCTCTCTCACTCTCACTCTCACTCTCCCTCTCCCTTTCTCTCTCTCTCTCTCTCTCTCTCTCTCTCTCTCTCTCTCTCTCTAGGGCCCCACAGGTGAGAGTGTGGGTGTAGGGGCCCCACAGGGCCTAGGCTGAAGAAATTTAACCACACATAAAATATATGATCTTAGAAGTTAAGGAATGACTATAAAATAAGTTGCAAAGGTTCAACCGGTATAATTATAAGTGTGTGAGAAATTAACATTACTTACATCAATAATTACTAAGAAAATGTGGAGATATACCTAAACAAGGACTCAGTGCTTCTGGCTATTCCGGATAAGTGTAGACTACATATACAACTGATAACGTTGTTTCTAACAAGCATTATTGTTTATAATTGTTTACACAAGCCCTCCATAACCAAGGAGGTGAATTTGGCAACATCTTAAAGCTGATAGCCAGGACGCATATATAATCGCTAAATACCTCTCCTGGGGGAATCTGGGCTCAAAGATAATTAATATTACATTTGAAGTATATTATGGAAGTAGATTAGTTGCACACACATCCACAATTCAATTTCTTTATTATGCACCCCATACCCATCCCGTGGGCGGTGGTGTAAAGGATTACAGAGGCACATAATCGGTTCAGGAACTGAACCCTCTAGTTCGGCTAGTTAAGCAAATAACAATCTTTTGACGCTAGTTACAAAATTATTAATGTTATATATACATATACACATTCTCATTCATATATATATATATATATATATATATATATATATATACACACATACATATTTAATGTGTATGTATACATATATACATTGTGACGGTAACGCGTTGGTGTTCGGCTGTTCAAAAGCTAGGGGTATGGCCTCGTCACATATAGAAACAAAAAATAGAAAATCTGGAACTTCGTCTGTGGTAAGGTAATGAGAAGACACACAAAACACAAGTAAATTTAACAATGAGATTTTAATTACGTTAGAAAAGCAAAACATGAATAAAATGGACATACAAATTGGAACATAAAATCAATCAAAATAATAAGAATAATCAAATGACAAAATGAAAAGTTACGTTAAGACAAGTGAGTAATAACAAGTGAACAATATACAATCAGATAATAGGTGCAGGAATATTGGCTTTAAGCTGCCACCTCTCTTAGTACAAGTAAGCCAGAGCTTAGTCTACCAACGAGACGTGTTAACTTGTTGAAAGCACTGGATATTCTGAGGTCTGTAGGTCGTGTGGCCCCAGACATCAGGTAGTGTGGCGGGTGGAGGGCAGGTGCAACTGGACACGCAGCCAATCAGCGATGAGCAGGCGACGTACAGGTAGTTTGGTGATTCGAGTGGCGGAGGGGGGGGGGGGGGGAGCAGGTGTTCCCGGTGCTGAATACGTTTGCTCTCTGGCAAACCTTGGAGTTGTATTTGTTGGATATTTCTTCCATATTAGTTGTATATAGCGATGAACTTAGGAGGGAAGAGCAGGCTCAATCTCTTGAAGGAGATTATCGTCACAACATACACATACATATTTAATCACCCACACAAGTACACACATCAATAATCTTTTGTGTCACAAGTGATTCAACAAGAGGCTCACAACAGTCACTATACAAGGCACTTTACATCTATGGTGAGTCACACAGTTACTAGTCCTTGTGACTCACCATAGATGTAAAGCACATCCACAAATATCACAATCAACATACAAGAACATACAATCGTGTCACAATCAATTTAATACAATCCCTGCCAAGCAACTGTTTGACACAATTGCAGGCATTTATGTTAATAATCTACATTAAGCAGTTTTATTATTGTAATTGCAATATGTAAATTTCTTATAATGCAACACTGTCAAGCTATGCATGTAACAAAATTACCTATTAGGCTCAGCCACAATTTACTATCCTACCATCAGACTTGATACAACTTAGTATGCAATCAATTCATTCAATATTAAGGTAAACTAGGCAGTAGAAAATACAAAGTTATATCTAGACTAGACTGGGTGTTAGTCAGCTGTCACGGGCTGCTTCCTGGGGGTGGAGGCCTGGTCGAGGACCGGGCCGCGGGGACACTAAAAAGCCCCGAAATCATCTCAAGATAACCTCAAGATAACCTAGGCTTGCAGCTGAAAACATTAACAATAAAAGTTATGATGACTCTATCTTTTCATTCATAATATGGGTTCTACAGGTGATTGTAGGGGTTCAAGTATGTTTATTGAGACAAGAAAGAAATACATCTCAAAGGGATAGAGTATCTTAGGCTATTTCTACCCCCCTATTGTAGGGAGTGGGGGGGGCAACCCCTGTTACCTAGCAGTAAAATAGGTACCTGGGTGTTAGTCAGCTGTCACGGGCTGCTTCCTGGGGGTGGAGGCCTGGTCGAGGACCGAGCCGCGGGGACACTAAAAAGCCCCGAAATCATCCCAAGATAATCTCAAGAAGATAACCCTTCCTCCTGATAGAACGTCGCATTTTGACGTATATTCTACATGAGGGCTAAAAATCGTCGTACTAGAAAATAGAAGCGGCTCGCGAAATTCACATACTGTCCCGTTTTCAGTTTTAGGTCCTCTGGTAGGTTAGGATAAGGGCACTTTAGTACGACACTTTCTTGACGTTGGGGATCATTAGGAGGTCGGGCTTCACAGGTAACAATGTAGTTGGAAAAGGGGGGTAAAATGAGACTTAAAATGATGGGAACCACTGGCCTAAAGGTGACCTCGAAAAGGTTAAGTACTAGCTGGCTTCCTGTCCCTGACGACGGGGAATTATAACACTTGCTACGCTGTCCTCCAACAACCGCTCTGAATGGACTGTAAGTCGTTCTTATAGTGGATACCGTTGGCCGCATCGCCATGATAATATCCCTGAACCAGTGAACACAATTGGAGAGAGAGAGAGAGAAAAGAATCGTTCTTGGAGTAGGAAAAGAGAGAGAGTATACGTCCTTCACACTACCGCAAACTGAGTCACCATGACTGCTGTCTCTACCCCCCTCCCCCCATGAATACATGGCCGGCCATTCCCACAAAACCCTGCGGCCGTCAAAGCAGCCTCCCTCCGACTTCATGCAGGTCGGCGTTCAATCCCCGACCGTTCAAGTGGTTGGGCACCATTCCTTTTCCCCCCGTCCCATCCCAAATCCTTATCCTGATCCCTTTCCAGTGCCATATAGTCGTAATGGCTTGGCGCTTTCCCCCCTGATAACTCCAACTCCCTCCTGCCATCCCAGTGGCCTGCCCACCCTATGGACTCCGCCAGTATGGTGGAGTCCATAGCCTCGGGCCGGGCTTGGGGAGTAGAAGAACTCCCAGAACCCCATCAACCAGGTATCAACCAGGTATCAACCATCAACAGTTTTTCCTATACCCGGGCCAATAACAACCTCTCTTCACACACCACAAAGGTAATAAGAACAAGGGAAACGTGAAGTAATCTTCCCAGACTGTAGATTATCTTCTGGAAACTCCAGAGTTGAAAAATAACATAATAAACACGAGGCCAAATATAATATTCCAGTTATTGAAAACAAAAATATTCAAATAATTTAGTTAATAGTAATGTTATTAATGAGAAAATCAGTAGAAGCCATCTTGAGGTTATCTTGAGGTTATCTTGAGGAGGAGGGTTATCTTGAGCCATGAGGAGGATTTGGACCTCTGCTCTGGGTACTCCAAGTAAACACCTTAGGCTACAGAATTCCTGGGACCAGATTCACGAAGCAGTTACGCAAGTACTTACGAACCTGTCCATCTTTTCTCAATCTTTGGCGGCTTTGTTTACAATTATTAAACAGTTAATGAGCTCCGAAGCACCAGGAGGCTGTTTATAACAATAACAACAGTTGATTGGCAAGTTTTCATGCTTGTAAACTGTTTAATAAATGTAACCAAAGCCGTCAAAGATTGAGGAAAGATGTACACGTTCGTAAGTGCTTGCGTAACTGCTTCGTGAATCTGGCCTCTGGACTACTAAGCCAGCGTGCATAGGGAAATTGTGTAAAACCCTGATTAGGCCTCAATAGAAGCCACAGGAACCCTAGACACGCAGGGGTGTCAAGCTCAGGGTCCCATGAGGGCCATATGGGCCACATTTGTGTTGTCATGAGGGCCACACACCACAACTAATTGAAGTCATTTAATAAAAATAATTGCAGAATATTTTTATTACTTAAAAACATACAAAATGTTCATATAAATGGTTTAGCAGCTAGGCACATTCATGAATGCAAAGCAATGAAGTAAGTTTAATAATATATATATATATATATATATATATATATATATATATATATATATATATATATATATATATATATATATATATATATATATATATATATATATATATATGTCGTACCTAGTAGCCAGAACTCACTTCTCAGCCTACTATGCAAGGCCTGATTTGCCTAATAAGCCAAGTTTTCATGAATTAATGTTTTTTCGTCGACCTAACCGACCTAACCTAACCTAACCTAGCTTTTTTTGGCTACCTAACCTAACCTTACCTATATATATAGGTTAGGTTAGGTTAGGTAGGGTTGGTTAGGTTCGGTCATATATCTACGTTAATTTTAACTCCAATAAAAAAAAATTGACCTCATACATAGAGAAAAGTGTTGCTTTATCATTTCATAAGAAAAAAATTATAGTAAATATATTAATTCAGGAAAACTTGGCTTATTAGGCAAATCGGGCCTTGAATAGTAGGCTGAGAAGTGAGTTCTGGCTACTAGGTACGACATATATATATATATATTTAACGGCAACATAGATCCTATGCAACAGCAACAAGTATATTGTCGCGTCTTTATCCTTGAGTCTTGAGTCACGCATTGGGCCTTCATATTTATCGCAACCCGTCCTCGACTCAAGTCCATTCCATCCAGCGGTCAACCCCACAGACGCATTCATCAATTTTTACATGCTGTTCATTCAAAATGGGAGTTTTCTCAAATATAAATTAATATTATAATATATTAACATATTGTGCATATATAGGCATAGGTTAGGTTAGGTGTTTAGGTTCTGTTGGCGATTATTTTTATTTGTAGTACGTGGGTGAAGCATTTACAGCGTTGTGGTTCGAACACAAGTCGTCAGTGAAGCACTTGTTCCGGAAGTGTTCGAACGTAATCAGTTGTAAGTCGTGTGTAAACCGTTTTTCATATATAAACAGGGGGTTTGGCGGGTGGATGGAATCACTTTTGGATCTTTGTTTGGAGGACGGGCTGTTTACAGCATTGTGGTTCGAACACAAGTCGTCAGTGAAGCACTTGCTCCGGAAGTGTTCGGACGAAATCAGTTGTGAGTCGTGTGTAAACCGTTTTTCATTCATAAACAGCTGGGGGTTTGGCGGGTGGATGGAATGGACTTTTGGGTCTTTGTATGGAGGACGGGCTGATTAAGATAGATGATTCGTTTCATAATGTCTTTTCAATTTGTACTCTTTTTGGCGTGCTGTTGTTGCAAACTAAACAATATATCTTTCCATTCACCGTTCTGCAAAAATACTGTAATTCCCATTTCTATTTAAACACTCGCCCTTCTTCGTTCAGTTGATTTTTTTCTCCTCACTGGAGGATCACTTGAAAAATAAAAAAATTACAATTAAAAATAAAGTCACCGGTTAAAAAAATGAAACGAAATTTAGACCAACTTAACAGTTAACGTCATGTCAATTTTGAGAAGTCTTAACTCGCTTTCCTCACAGCTGCATTCGTGTTTCTTTTGTGCTTTTGAAATTTATTAAAAGGTGATAATTTTTTATAAAAAATGCAATTTTGGTCGTTAAATGACCAAATTACAATATCCTTTATGCGGGCCACAGGTGTGCTTGCAAAGGTCCACATGTTTGACATGCCTGCAGAGGATTCAGTTGTATCTCAGGTTGCAACTCTTTTAACCATGTCATGGTGTAGTTTTCTTAGGAATTTGCTTGGGAGTACCCAGAGGTTCGAATCTTGCTCACGGCTCCTACTGATTTTCTCGTTGATACCTCACGTTCATATGATTTCTTTGTGAATACTGTTAATAATAGACTAGTTATAATAATAATAATAGTGCAGATTTTGAAAACAGTTGTAATATTATAAATAATGCATTTCAAAGCGTGTTAAGATGTCTTAGTTAAAACACAAACCGTAACTGTCTCTATTTCCCGCTTGTTACAACTTGTAATAAAGTTGTTACATCTTGGCTGAACGTGTTTATGACGTATTTAGAACGTTGTTACAACTTGCTATATTGGTTGTTATAACTGGTTAGGTGGTGTTAAAACTTGTTCGAACGTTGTACCAACGTTCGTAGTATGTGTTTGGCGGGTTTTTCATTTATTTACCTTAGGCACAGTGATTAGTTGTAGCTTTAATAACCGTCGGGTGTTTTTCTACCTGTATATGGGTTCCTGTATATGGGTTCCTGTATATGGGTTCCTGTATATGGGTACCTGTATATGGGTACCTGTATATGGGTTCCTGTATATGGGTTCCTGTATATGGGTTCCTGTATATGGGTTCCTGTATATGGGTTCCTGTATATGGGTTCCTGTATATGGGTACCTGTATATGGGTTCCTGTATATGGGTTCCTGTATATGGGTACCTGTATATGGGTTCCTGTATATGGGTTCCTGTATATGGGTTCCTGTATATGGGTTCCTGTATATGGGTTCCTGTATATGGGTACCTGTATATGGGTTCCTGTATATGGGTTCCTGTATATGGGTTCCTGTATATGGGTTCCTGTATATGGGTTCCTGTATATGGGTTCCTGTATATGGGTTCCTGTATATGGGTTCCTGTATATGGGATTTGGGAAATTTCTCACACCGTTGAGGATAATTCATATAATTCATTAGTGTATTCTTATTTGCTTGATGAAAATATTTTTGTCTTTATCAACGTAGTTTTAATTCCACTATTTTTTTCTTTGGCATTTATCTAGAAAGCAAAACATAATATTTAATTTAATTTAGTTGAAGGCCGGATTGGGGGGCTGGGCCTGAAGGAGGTATCTAAGACTACCTAATAGCTAAGGATTATATCAAAATATTTAGTCGTGACTAGAGATGGGGTCCAAGACGGACCAAAACGTCGTTACTTTCATTCTAAAGTGTTGAAAGTTGGGTTAATTGGCCTTAATGTTTGTCTAAACTGTGTTATATATATATATATATATATATATATATATATATATATATATATATATATATATATATATATATATATATATATATATAAATATATATATATATATTCTGGGAGTATGGGTTCGAGTCACTTCTGGGGTGTGAGTTTTCAGTTGCATATGTCCTGGGGACCATTCAGGCTTGTTCGCATATATATATATATATATATATATATATATATATATATATATATATATATATATATATATATATATATATATATATATATATATATATTGGTGTATACTGGCAGCAGGTTTTCTTTCAAACATGCTTCATTGAATATGACCGCATATTCTGTATTTATTATTTTCTGGTTTAGGGCTTCTATCCCTCTAACTATTTTCTTAGCATCAGGGCTTAATTGGAATAGGAGTTCTCCAAAACTCATTTTCGTACTTTAAGGTGAAGAAAAGAAGTGATTTACTATAGAGTGTATTACACTTATTTGTATAATTTGCACGACGTTTCGAACCTCCATGGTTCATTCTCAAGTGAACAGATCTTACAATACTAGTTGATTTTATACCCGCATTAGGTCAGGTGATAATACAATGAAGGTGAAAACATGGGGGGATACATAAGGGATAAACATAGGGGCTGCAGAAGGCTTATTGGCCAATACGAGGCATCTCCTATCTAAACACAAAGATTAATCCAGTGTAATTGGCCTGTTATGTTGGACATTGTCTTCTGTGTAGTAAGGACAAGACAAGAACATATCGATGCCAACACAGAAGACAATGTCCAACATAACAGGCCAATTACACTGGATTAATCTTTGTGTTTAGATAGGAGATGCCTCGTATGGGCCAATAAGCCTTCTGCAGCCCCTATGTTTATCCCTTATGTATCCCCCCATGTTTTCACCTTCATTGTATTATCACCTGACCTAATGCGGGTATAAAATCAACTAGTATTGTAAGATCTGTTCACTTGAGAATGAACCATGGAGGTTCGAAACGTCGTGCAAATTATACAAATAAGTGTAATACACTCTATAGTAAATCACTTCTTTTCTTCACCTTAAAGTACGAAAATGAGTTTTGGAGAACTCCTATTCCAATTAAGCCCTGATGCTAAGAAAATAGTTAGAGGGATAGAAGCCCTAAACCAGAAAATAATAAATACAGAATATGCGGTCATATTCAATGAAACATATATATATATATATATATATATATATATATATATATATATATATATATATATATATATATATATATATATATATATATATCACAGAAAAAAATGTACATAATTATGTTTAGTAACTTGCTCTTACACATAATTTATCCAATGATGGAATCAAAGTCTGCCAAAGTATATACTCTTAAAGAGTATATATTCTTAAGTATATACTCTTAAAGAGAGAGCTGATATCAGACCACCTTGGAGTGTCTTTCAGCAGCCTGAGGACAATAATGCGCCAAGAACGGTGACAATTTTTTAATAAACTCGAGAGAAAAGTGAAATCTACACTATTCCATCTGTCATCACTACTGTGCAGGAAGAACCACACATCTATGGGTCATTCAGATAGGTCACAACCTTTCCTCACTGCCTCTCACTATCACAACCTTCCTCACACTGCCTCTCACTATCATAACCTTCCTCACACTGCCTCTCACCATCATAACCTTCCTCACACTGCCTCTCACTATCACAACCTTCCCCACACTGCCTCTCACTATCACAACCTTCCCCACACTGCCGCTCACTATCATAACCTTCCTCACACTGCCGCTCACTATCATAACCTTCCCCACACTGCCTCTCACCATCATAACCTTCCTCACTGCCTCTCACCATCATAACCTTCCTTACACTGCCTCTCACCATCACAACATTCCTCACACTGCCTCTCACCATCACAACCTTCCATACACTGCCTCTCACTATCATAACCTTCCTCACACTGCGTCTCACCATCACAACCACCCCCACACTGCCTCTCACTATCATAACCTTCCTCACACTGCCTCTCACCATCATAACCTTCCCCACACTGCCTCTCACCATCACAACCTTCCCTCACACTGCCTCTCACCATCACAACATTCCTCACACTGCCTCTCACCATCATAACCTTCCTCACACTGCCTCTCACTATCATAACCTTCCTCACACTGCCTCTCACTATCATAACCTTCCTCACACTGCCTCTCACCATCACAACCTTCCATACACTGCCTCTCACCATCACAGCCTTCCCTCACACTGCCTCTCACTATCACAACCTTCCCCACACTGCCTCTCACTATCACAACCTTCCCCACACTGCCTCTCACCATCATAACCTTCCCTCACACTGCCTCTAACTGTCATAACCTTCCTCACACTGCCTCTCACCATCACAACCTTCCTCATACTGCCTCTCACCATCACAACATTCCTCACACTGCCTCTCACCATCACAACATTCCGCACACTGCCTCTCACCATCACAACATTCCTCACACTGCCTCTCACCATCACAACCTTCCTCACACTGCCTCTCACCATCATAACCTTCCTCACACTGCCTCTCACCATCATAACCTTCCATACACTGCCTCTCACCATCACAACCTTCCATACACTGCCTCTCACCATCACAACCTTCCTCACACTGCCTCTCACCATCATAACCTTCCCTCACACTGCCTCTCACCATCACAACCTTCTCCACACTGCCTCTCACCATCACAACCACCCCCACACTGCCTCTCACCATCACAACCTTCTCCACACTGCCTCTCACCATCACAACCACCCCCACACTGCCTCTCACCATCACAACCACCCCCACACTGCCTCTCACCATCACAACCACCCCCACACTGCCTCTCACAATCATAACCTCCCCTTTCACCAAAAACAATCAAACTGCAACTCTAAACTGTGGCCAAACGAGGCTATTTGTGAAATAAAGGGTGATGGCGTCACAATTTAAGGCGCATTTGTCGACGGCAAATGTCAGGCTATATTTTCTTGAGGCTACGTACATTGTTGACCCTTAATTACTTCTTCTGTAAGCTTCTCCAGGGTGTTTGAACTCATATTTCTTCACCTTGGTGGTTTCCAATCTTTGATTTTGTAACTTTGAATGTGTTGCACTGAATAAGTGACAATAACTGAGTTAAATAAATAGCAACCCGTAGACCCAGCCCATCCTTCTGTTTAGAAAGCACTTATAGTAACGGTTTGGACTATCCTACATATTTGTTATATATATGTAATGGACAGTTAGAGTACAATTATAAGTACTCTACATATATATTGACGTAATGGACAGTATAAGTACTCTACATATATTGACGTAATGGACAGTATAAGTACTCTACATATACTGACGAAATGGACAGTTAGTGTATAATTATAAGTACTCTACATATATTGACTTAATGGATAGTTACGTCAACACATATATTGACGTAATGGACAGTATAAGTACTCTACATATACTGACGAAATGGACAGTTAGTGTATAATTATAAGTACTCTACATATATTGACTTAATGGATAGTTACGTCAACACATATATTGACGTAATGGACAGTTACGTCAATGCATATATTGACGTAATGGACAGTTACGTCAACACATATATTGACGTAATGGACAGTTACGTCAATGCATATATTGACGTAATGGACAGTTAGAAAGTACAATTTTGTACAACTGAATTTTGACAAACTGGAAAAAGTGTTCTGTTTATGTTGCTAGGAAAACATAGTCTAACCCAATCTAACCATCCTAGGCCTGATATATGGTACATGTCGTGACCATGTCGTAGCTCAGTTGATTAAGGCAGCGTCTGGGATGCTCTCGGACGCAGGTTCGAATCCTCACCACAGCCCTTGTGGATTTGTTCATATAGGTCATATAAGAACATAAGAACATAAGAACAAAGGTAACTGCAGAAGGTCTATTGGCCCATACGAGGCAGCTCCTATTCTATAACCACCCAATCCCACTCATATACTTATCCAACCCGCCCTTGAAACAATCGAGAGACCCCACCTCCACCACGTTACGCGGTAATTGGTTCCACAAATCAACAACCCTGTTACTGAACCAGTATTTACCCAAGTCTTTCCTAAATCTAAACTTATCCAATTTATACCCATTGTTTCGTGTTCTGTCTTGTGTTGATATTTATAATACCCTATTCACTTAAGGTATATTACACTAACAGTAGAAGTCTAAGAAATAAAATTAACGAATTAAATGCTCTTGTCTGCACAGAAAAAATAGATATTATTGCACTTACCGAAACGTGGATGAATGTAGAAAATAGAGAACTATTAGCTGAATATCAAATATATGGATTTAAACTATTTCACACAGATAGATATATTAGACGAGGAGGTGGAGTAGCCATATATGTTAGGGACAATTTGAAATGTAGTCTCAAAGAGGGAATCAAAACAGAGCCACACACAGAAACTATTTGGATTGAATTAAACGAAAAAGCTAATAATATTATAATAGGAGTAATATATAGGCCACCAAATTTAGACAGAATGGAAGCAAAGCATCTATGGGATGAAATATCTAGAGCATCTAGATCTAACAGTATTTATGTCATGGGTGACTTTAATTTTAGCGGAATAAACTGGTTGAACAAAACAGGGAATAGTGAAGCAGAAGATTTTCTAGAATTAATTGACGATTGCTTTCTTACGCAACACATTAAGGAACCAACACGGGAAAATAATATTTTAGATTTAGTGTTAACTAACAGGGAAACGCAAATTAATGACATCGAAATAGGGAGTGAGCTAGGGAGCAGTGATCACAAAGAAATCAGATTTAGCATAGAATGGAATAGACCAGTAGGAGAAAATTCTGTTAAAGTGCCAGATTTTCGAAAAGCTGATTTTAATAGCCTAAGAAATTTTTTGGGTCAAATTGATTGGAAAGTCTTGGGTATGGGGTGTGGGCCGGTCTTGGAGCGAGACATGAACCCAGCGATAGGTGACTTAAATGGGGATTTCGATGTGGATTCAATATATAACTTATTTAAGAATATTCTAAACAAAGCCCAGGAACGTAGTATACCATACAAATTGAATAGATCGAATACTAATGACCCAAAGTGGATAACAAAGAATTTGAAGAACCTTATAGGTAAAAAGAGAGCTTGGTACAAAAGGATTAAAAATGGGGAGGTCACTTTAGAACAGGAATTCGTACAACTGGTTAGAAATGTTAAAAAAGAGATAAGGAAAGCAAAAAGAAACTATGAAGTTCGCATAGCAGGGCAAGCAAAGACAAATCCTAAAGGGTTTTTTCAGTTATATCGTACTAAGACTAGGGAAAGGATAGGTCCATTAAAAACTGAGACAGGTCAAATAACAGATAGTGATGAAGAGATGAGTAGTATTTTTAATAAATATTTTGTATCTGTATTTACTAAAGAGGAACTTAACAATATGCCTTCAGCCGAACAAGTCTATGTGGGTGGGGACGAGGACAGGTTGACGAGTTTAACAGTTACCAAGGAGGATGTTCTTAAACAAATAGTAAAACTCAAACCAAACAAATCCCCAGGGCCGGATGAAGTGTTTGCCAGGGTGCTTAAAGAATGCAAAGAGGAGCTTTGTGACCCACTGTCAACCATATTTAATAAATCAATAGAGTCAGGCAGAGTGCCGGAGTTTTGGAAAGTTGCTAATGTGATACCAGTTTTTAAGAAAGGAGATAGATCACTTGCGTCTAACTATCGACCAATTAGCCTAACGTCTATTGTGGGAAAGTTACTCGAATCTATAATAGCAAATAAAATTCGTCTTCATCTTGAAAAACATAAATTAATAATTGAGTCGCAACATGGTTTTATAAATGGCCGTTCATGTTTAACAAATTTGTTATCTTTTTATTCTAGCATTGTTGAGGCAGTTGATAGTGGTAAGGATTGCGATGTTGTATACCTTGACTTTAGCAAAGCTTTTGATACAGTGCCACATGAAAGACTGATTAAAAAGATAGAGTCTCATGGTATTGGGGGTGCTATATTAAGCTGGATTAGGGCATGGCTATACCAAAGGAAACAGAGAGTTAGTATAAATGGAATCAAGTCAGAGTGGGAAAATGTTGTAAGTGGAGTGCCTCAAGGTTCTGTCCTGGGACCTCTGTTGTTTATAATATATATAAATGATTTAGATTCAGGTTTGAGTAGCAACATTTGCAAATTTGCCGATGATACGAAAATCGGTAGGGAAATTAATTCGGAGGAGGACTCACTATCACTTCAAGTTGATCTAGATAGGGTTTTGAAATGGTCAAAGGATTGGCAGATGCAGTTTAATGCTGATAAATGTAAAGTTCTGAGGTTAGGTAATGATGATAGAGTTACAAGATACGAGCTAGATGGTGTTGTGATTGCGAAGTCGGATTGCGAAAGGGATCTGGGAGTTATGATTAGTAAGAATTTAAAACAAAAGGATCAATGCATAAATGTTCGTAATAAGGCAAATCGGACACTTGGATTTATTAATCGCAGCGTTAGTAACAAGACACCTGGTGTGGTTCTCAAGCTATATCTTGCTCTAGTTAGGCCCCATTTAGATTATGCAGTTCAGTTTTGGTCGCCATATTATAGAATGGATATAAATTCACTTGAACGTGTCCAGCGTAGGATGACTAAGTTAATTCCCCAAATTAGAAATCTTTCATATGAAGAAAGATTAACAAAGCTTAAGTTGCATTCACTGGAAAGGCGAAGAGTTAGGGGTGACATGATAGAGGTTTACAAGTGGATGAATGGACATAACCGGGGGGATATTAATAGGGTATTAAAAGTATCAACACAGGACAGAACACGAAACAATGGGTATAAATTGGATAAGTTTAGATTTAGGAAAGACTTGGGTAAATACTGGTTCAGTAACAGGGTTGTTGATTTGTGGAACCAATTGCCGCGTAACATTGTGGAGGTGGGGTCCCTCGATTGTTTCAAGCACGGGTTGGACAAGTATATGAGTGGGATTGGGTGGTTATAGAATAGGAGCTGCCTCGCATGGGCCAATAGGCCTTCTGCAGTTACCTTTGTTCTTATGTTCTTATGTTCTTAATATCCCCCTTGTTATGTCCATTCATCCACTTGTAAACCTCTATCATGTCACCCCTAACTCTTCGCCTTTCCAGTGAATGCAACTTAAGCTTTGTTAATCTTTCTTTATATGAAAGATTTTTAATTTGGGGAATTAACTTAGTCATCCTACGCTGGACACGTTCAAGTGAATTTATATCCATTCTATAATATGGCGACCAAAACTGAACTGCATAATCTAAATGGGGCCTAACTAGAGCAAGATATAGCTGAAGAACCACACCAGGTGTCTTGTTACTAACGCTGCGATTAATAAATCCCAGTGTCCTATTCGCCTTATTACGAACATTCATGCATTGATCCTTTTGTTTTAAATTCTTACTAATCATAACTCCCAGATCCCTTTCGCAATCCGACTTCGCAATCTCAACACCATCTAGCTCGTATCTTGTAACTCTATCATCATTTCCTAGCCTCAGAACTTTACATTTATCAGCATTAAACTGCATTTTCCAATCATTTGACCATTTCAAAACCCTATCTAGATCAACTTGAAGTGATTTTGAGTCCTCCTCCGAATTAATTTCCCTACCGATTTTCGTATCATCGGCAAATTTGCAAATGTTGCTACTCAAACCTGAATCTAAATCATTTATATATATTATAAACAACAGAGGTCCCAGGACAGAGCCCTGAGGTACTCCACTAACAACATTATCCCACTCTGACTTAACCCCATTTATACTACTCTCTGTTTCCTTTGGTATAGCCATGCCCTAATCCAGCTTAATATAGCACCCCCAGTACCATGAGCCTCAATTTTTTTAATTAGTCTTTCATGTGGCACTGTATCAAAAGCTTTGCTAAAATCAAGGTACACAACATCACAATCCTTACCACTATCAACTGCCTCAACTATGCTGGAATAAAAAGTTAGTAAATTTGTTAAACATGAACGGCCATTTGTAAAACCATGTTGCGACTCATTTATTAATTTATGTTTTTCAAGATGGAGACGAATTGTATTTGCAATTATTGATTCAAGTAACTTTCCCACAATAGACGTTAGGCTAATTGGCCGATAGTTTGACGCAAGTGATCTATCTCCTTTCTTAAAAATTGGTACCACATTAGCTACCTTCCATGACTCTGGCACTCTGCCTGACTCTATTGATTTATTAAATATGGTAGACAGTGGCTCGGAAAGCTCCTCTTTGCATTCTTTAAGCACCCTGGCAAACACTTCATCCGGCCCTGGGGATTTGTTTGGTTTGAGTTTTTCTAATTGTTTAATTACATCCTCCCTGGTAACTGCTAAACTAGTCAACCTGTCCTCGTCCCCACCCACATAGACTTGTTCGGCTGAAGGTATAGTATAGAATATATATTCTATACTAGGCCTAGGAATATTTAAGAGTGGGTTATAGCTTTATTTCCGGGCTTTTTTCAAGTGAAAAGTTCCAAATTCTATTAATTGTCCATTACGTCAATATATGTATGATAGTTGACAGTTACTATCTATCTATACTATCTATATGTACTGTCTAAACAGGAAGGTGGGTTATCTTGAGATGATTTCGGGGCTTAGTGTTCCCGTGGCCCGGTCCTCGACCAGGCCTCCACCCCCAGGAAGCAGCCTGTGACAGCTGACTAACACCCAGGTACCAATTTACTGCTAGGTAACAGGGAGCATCAGGGTGAAAGAAACTCTGCCCATTGTTTCTTGCCGACGCCCTGGATCGAACCCGGGACCACGGGATCACGCGTCCAGTGTTCTGTCCGCTCAGCCACCGGCTGTTGGTATAAATGGAATAAAAGTGACGTCGATGTTTGGGTTCGTCTTGAACCTCTTTAAGCTCAAGAACCATCTTGAATCTGTGACTGAAAGGCCATCACCTAGGGAGCCGGTCGGCCGAGCGGACAGCACGCTGGACTTGTGATCCTGTGGTCCCGGGTTCGATCCCAGGTGCCGGCGAGAAACAATGGGCCGTGTTTCTTTCACCCTATGCCCCTGTTACCTAGCAGTAAAATAGGTACCTGGGTGTTAGTCAGCTGTCACGGGCTGCTTCCTGGGGGTGGAGGCCTGGTCGAGGACCGGGCCGCGGGGACACTAAAGCCCCGAAATCATCTCAAGATAACCTTTATTTCATGCGTGGAATGGGTTATTTAAGTCCATTAATGTCCTTCATGTATGATGATTACTATTAAAATAATTTCCTAATAGCCTCGCACACATTTGTAATTGCTAGTACTTACATACAGTATGTGCAGTACTTACATACAGTATGTGCAGTACTTACATACAGTATGTGCAGTACTTACATACAGTATGTACAGTACTGACATACAGTATGTGCAGTACTGACATACAGTATGTGCAGTACTTACATACAGTATGTGCAGTACTTACATACAGTATGTGCAGTACTTACATACAGTATGTACAGTACTGACATACAGTATGTGCAGTACTTACATACAGTATGTGCAGTACTTACATACAGTATGTGCAGTACTTACATACAGTATGTGCAGTACTTACATACAGTATGTGCAGTACTTACAGTATGTGCAGTACTTACATACAGTATGTGCAGTACTTACAGTATGTGCAGTACTTACATACAGTATGTACAGTACTTACATACAGTATGTGCAGTACTTACATACAGTATGTGCAGTACTTACATACAGTATGTACAGTACTTACATACAGTATGTGCAGTACTTACATACAGTATGTGCAGTACTTACATACAGTATGTGCAGTACTGACATACAGTATGTGCAGTACTTACATACAGTATGTGCAGTACTTACATACAATATGTACAATACTTACAGTATGTACAATACTTACATACAGTATGTACAATACTTACATACAGTATGTACAATACTTACATACAGTATGTACAATACTTACATACAGTATGTACAATACTTACAGTATGTACAATACTTACATACAGTATGTACAATACTGACATACAGTATGTACAATACTGACATACAGTATGTACAATACTTACATACTAACAGTATATATACAGACATACTGTACTCACGCTTAGGAGAGAAACTGGGATTGAGACACGTAGGAGGAAATGAAGAAGAGACAATAACTTAGGAAAGTGACAAAGGAATGTCTGTATTAACAAAGGCAATAATGGATAAACATATAAGGGTGCTACCACATAAATATACGAGAGATAGGGGGAATAGGATTAAGGGAGAGGGGGGGGGGATGTAAGGGGGTAAAGTAGATGACAAGGGAGGGGGAGAGTGAGGGAGAGAGAGAGAGGGAGAGGAGGGAAGGGTAGGTTAGGCTGCCTCGGGGCGGGAATGACAGGCTGTTCACATTAAAGCTGCAGGTGGAGGAGCCATACACACCATTGGCTCCTTTTGTGGAATCTCTCGGGATAATGGCTCACTTAATGGTAGCCCCTTTTATGGTGGCTCACTTAATGGTAGCCCCTTTTATGGTGGATCACTTAATGGTAGCTCCTGTTATGGTGGCTCACTTAATGGTAGCCCCTGTTATGGTGGCTCTGTTTAAATACCTTAATGCTAGCTATCCTAACAGGGGATGTTAGGATAACTAGCTACCTTAATGGTAGCTTTCCTAACAGTAGCCCCCTCCCCTAATGGTAGATTCCCCTAACGGTGGCTCCATTACTGATGGATCCGCTAGTTGGTATTCCATTTGTAATAGCTCCCTCAGTAATGGTTTTAAGTGGTTGATCACTTAGTAATGTCTGAAGTGATGATAACTATGACATTTCCTCTTTATTGGTGGTGATGGTCCCTTTCTTGATAGCATCATGGTTCCCTTGATGAAACTAGTATAGTTCCCTTACTGATAACATCATGGCTGCCGTAGTGTGTAACAGCATGGCTTCAACCTGTCCTCTTAAAAAATAACGTCGCTTTTGGCCGTTTGCCCGTATGGCCGAATTTGGACGTAATTTGAAAATGAAAATAAATTTGGGATTTTTTTTGTCAACAACAGTAAGTTAAGGGTCCTTTGATAGGTTAGGTGGGCAGGAAATTCTTATAAAGTTTCAAAACGTTATGAAAAACATTAATTTAAAGTGTCCTCTCCTAACCTCTGCGCGTACGCCGGATGACTCAAATAGAAAACGGAACAGAACGTCACTTTTGTGAGTCGATTTCATTTCAAATTACGTCCAAATTTGGCCATATCGCGCATACGAGCCAAAAGTGACGTTATTTTTAAGAGGACGGGTTGGGTGTAGGGCTGTCGTAGTGTTGCAAGGTAAACTCAAATATTCACAATAAATTAGTATGTCACATATGCACTTATTCATAAGCAAGATAGTGACTATAAGCAAGTGCGAGAACGGGTTGAGTGATAACATCATCGTTCCCATAATGCTAAGCGCCTAGATACGATACGATACGGAAACAATATACAGCTAAATGCAGAGGTCTTTGGCCTCAAAATGTGATGTGTCCGTTCAACCCGTTCTCGCACTTTCGTATAGTCAATATTGACTTATTAAATACGTGCATATGTGACATACTAAACATACTGCCCGAAACGCTTTGCTCGCTTTGCCCTGCCCGAAACGCTTTGCGTAATAGTGGCTTTAGGCATTGTATGTACTAGCTCTTATCTATAAAGCCAACAAACTTTGTAAAATCTCTTTATGTATGTACCTTTGCCTAAATAAAAATTATTATTATTATTATTATTATACTAGTTTACCTTGAAAAGCTTCATAGAAAACACCGAACTTACCTAACCTTCTTAGTATGTTAAGATAAGCATCTTATTGCTTCGTAATTACAATTATTACTTAACCTATTACAGGTATAAAAAAAGTTTTTCAATTAATTGATAAAAAATATTATCACCAGAATTTCCTCCATATGATAAGTTTAATGAATTATGAAAGCAGATTACTGAGCCCAGATAAAACTCCCCAAGAACGTCCAAGTCCAAAGTTCTCTGATAATCAAAATTTTGAGCAGAGTTCTCAGGTTTGTTAACCAGTTATTTGATGACGAATAAAACTGATATTTAAACTTTTTGGCAGAATACGTATGAACAAATATGACAAATACGTACTTTAATATATATACACAGCAATATGAACTCATACAGTCATATATACATATGAACATACATACATACACACATACATACATACATACACACATGTTTACTTATATTCACATATTCTATTCACATTCTTCATTTTTACACCAAACTCACCAAAACGCTCAGCCAATTTTGACACCCGTCTCATCCACACACTCATCCGTACTGATACACCAATCCTCCAAACATTCATAGACACACACTCATTCACACTGACATCCATTCATACTGAAAACCCACCCAGCCACACATTAATCCATTCGCACACTTTACTCATTCACACTCATATCCATACTGTCACACACCTTCACATCCACACACAACCATTCTGAAGCACGTCTCATCCTGACTATCAACCCCTCTCATCCAGACACAAACTCTCCACCTGCTCCTGCCTCTCTAGCATTATCACCCTGTTCCACCACACCTTCATCACTCTCTCTGTCTTCCACGAAAACTCCCTCCTTCTTCTATCGCTTCTTCCCTTCGTCTTACTCTTCCTGACTTTCTCCGTCTCCCTCTCCCTCACTCCGTCCTCAACATAGAGATGTATCAAAACGCTAGAAATTGGTTTTCCTTCCCACACCTGGTGATCACCTGTCCAATCAGACTCCGGGGCCTGGCATGGTAATTAAACTGTCGAATCACCTGTCTATCATGCTTCAACAGCAAAAAAGTACTCAGAATGAGTAACTCCAACAAATGTTGATAATTCACTTGGCTCGAATGTTTCGCTGATTGCGTTCGCGGATTATTTTCGAAATTCACAAATTATTTAGGATATGAAATATGTTAGAGTATATATAAAGAAAAATGGTTTCATTTACAAGAAAATGATTGAATAATAACGAGAATTAAATACACACACACTCACACACACACACACACACACACACACACACACACACACACACACACACACACACACACACACACACACATGTGCATGTTGCCTGCCTGCACACACACACAGGTACCTGTTGATTGACGGTTGAGAGGCGGGACCAAAGAGCCAGAGCTCAACCTCCGCAAGCACAATTAGGTGAGTACATATATATATATATATATATATATATATATATATATATATATATATATATATATATATATATATATATATATATATATATATATAAGACAAACAACAACAGTAATAATATTAATAACACTAATGCTTCTTATGACCGCCATCTCTGACAACGTGGGCAGAGTACCAACGTGGCCAGAGAACCAACGTGGCCAGAGAACCAACGTGGCCAGAGAACCAACGTGGCCAGAGAACCAACGTGGCCAGAGAACCAACGTGGCCAGAGAACCAACGTGGCCAGAGAACCAACGTGGCCAAAGAACCAACGTGGCCAGAGTACCAACGTGGCCAGAGAACCCATGTGGCCAGAGAACCATCGTGGCAACAGAACCCACGTGGCCAGAGAACCCATGTGGCCAGAGAACCAACGTGGCCAGAGTACCAACGAGGCCAGAGAACCAACGTGGCCAGAGAACCCATGTGGCCAGAGAACCATCGTGGCAACAGAACCCACGTGGCCAGAGAACCCATGTGGCCAGAGAACCAACGTGGCCAGAGCACCAACGTGGCAAGAGAACCCACGTGGCCAGAGAACCCATGTGGCCAGAGAACCCACGTGGCCAGAGAACCCATGTGGTCAGAGAACCAACGTGGCAAGAGAACCCACGTGGCCAGAGAACCCATGTGGCCAGAGAACCAACGTGGCCAGAGTACCAACGTGGCAAGAGAACCAACGTGGCCAGAGAACCCATGTGGCCAGAGAACCAACGTGGCAAGAGAACCAAGAGAACTCGTCTGCTGCTTCACTACCAGACAAATGTTTGAGAGAACTCTTCCTGAAGACATTCAGAAAACATTTGACGTTCTGATTGTACCGTTCTCTTGTTCCCAACCGCCTGATCCCTTTGTTCTGTTTTAAGTAGTTATAGAATTCCTTTTCATGCACATCCTGTTTATGAACAAATCCACAAGGGCCGGACGAGGATTCGAACCTACGTCCGAGAGCATTCCAGACGCTGCCTAAATCGACTGAGCTACGACATGGTCAAAAGGAGTTGAAACCGAAGTTCTACTGAACTTATTGGATTCTGCAGCCTCTCAGAGAGGCTGCAGGATCCAATAAGTTCAGTAGATGCATCACGCAATTGTGATTTCTGTATGTACATCCTGTTTCTGTACGTATTATGTACATGTTTAGGCAGCTATAAGGATCTTGTTTACCAATAGATAAAGGAGTTCTTGTTAAAGTAATTAATAGTCTTGTTTAGATAGGTCATTGATTCTCATGATATTACAAGGTTATTGGTGAGGTGATTACATGATTCCTGTTAAAGTAATTATTGACTTTTATATATAAATGTTTGCAAGTATCTCTGATAAATACGAACATGCTTTTTCATTAAGCAGCTTAATCCTCTTTACTTACGTATTAATATGTTTTTGTTTCAGCAGTATAATCCGTCATAATTTATAAGGTTAATCCTTCTTGTTCAAGAAGCAACATAATTCATGTTTAAGTAGCCCAATATTTTTTGCATAAATAGTACCATGCTTCATGCTTATATAGTAGCATGCTTCTTGCTTATATAGCATGCTTCTTTCTTAAATCTTCTTCTATCTTCTATTTTATCTTTTGCTTAAATAGTACCATGCTTCTTTCTTAAATGCTTCTTGCTTAAATAGTACTATACTTCTTGCTTAAATAGTACAATGCGTCTTGCTTTAATAGTACTATGCTTCTTGCATAAATAGTACTATGCTTCTTGCATAAAAAGTACTATGCTTCTTGCTTAAATAGTACTATGCGTCTTGCTTAAATAGTAGTATGCTTCTTGCTTAAATAATAACATGCTTCTTGCTGAAGCAACTTAATGTTTTCTAGCTTAATAAGGAAATCATACTTTTTGTTCAGTTAATTACATGTTTTCAAATTTACTTTATATCAGTCATCTGTCTCGTATTTAAGAAATCAACTGCAACGTAATAAAAGAACCAACTGTTTCGTATTAATTAATTAGGTGTTTTGTGTTAAAATAGCCAGCTAATTTGTATTAAAGGAGACGTGTTACACATTGATTCTGCTCGATGTTCAGTATTACAACCGACAAATGTGTTCCGATGAATGAAAAAATGTTGTGGTGTGTGATGAAGTTGACATATTGTGAATGAAATTGACATATTGTGAATGAAGTTTGGCATATTGTGAATGAAGTTTGGCATATTGTGAATGAAGTTTGGCATATTGTGAATGGCGTTTGGCATATTGTGAATGAAGTTTGGCATATTGTGAATGAAGTTTGGCATATTGTGAATGAAGTTGACATATTGTGAATGAAGTTGACATATTGTGAATGAAGTTTGGCATATTGTTAATGAAGGTGACATTGTGAATGAAGTTTGGCATATTGTGAATGAAGGTGACATTGTGAATGAAGTGACAATGTGAATGATGAATGACATATTGTGAATGAAGTTTGGCATATTGTTAATGAAGTTGACATATTGTGGATGAAGTTGACATATTGTAAATGAAGTTGACATGTTGTGGATGAAGTTTGGCACTTCAGTGACCATAAAGAGCCACGTACTGACCTTACCAGAGAAGGAAGCCAAGAAACATGCTGTATACGCACGTCATTTCACACGTTCTGGACAGGTGGTTGAAAGACCTTATCTGAAGCATAAATAAACATTAATCTTGAATATCCAACGCTCTACTGGATTATTATTTATCAGACCTCTCACGTAGTTGTGCTTGCGGGGGTTGAGCTTCAGTTCTTTGGTCCCGCCTCTCAACTGTCAATCAACTGGTGTACAGATTCCTAAGCCTACTGGGCTCTATCATATCTACATTTTAAACTGTGTGTATGGAGTCAGCCTCCACCACATCACTTCCTAATGCATTCCATTTACTAACCACTCTGACACTGAATAATGTATTTCTAATGTCTTGTTGAGCTGATCATTACAGCCCTCAATACCGAGATGTCGTCGACTTGACTGGTATGCATAAGGCTGCTGTTTTTCATGTTTGTCACGTGGTTCAAATTCGTAGACAATTAGAGGTTAGCAACTTCATTTCAAAACGCTCAGTCTCTAACAGCCTCAAGCTGGCTGTGCCATACTTATGAGCATCAATCTATCAACGATCATTCCTTCCTAAGCTGATTCTCATTTGCAACGTTTATTACTAAGATGCTGATGTAAGGGGAACTAGATCAAACGCCCATAGTTCGCTTGATCAGGTTCGCCAGGTTCTGGTACACAGTTGGGATCAGCTTCTTCCTGTACTTAACATGATTGAAACTAACAATAAGTAACTTTATTCCTAATGAAACACTATCTTAGTCTTTAGTTAAGATTAATGTTAATGATATCTTACTGATATCTCTACACGTACATCCACTGTACAGGTGTAACAAATGTGTGGTGTGTTGATACTCTGTACAGATGTATCATCTAGGTGTAGCAGGTCGATACACTATATAGGTGTATATTGAGACGTAGACGATTAATATACTATTCAGGTGTATAATGCAGATGTAGGGGACTGATTCACTGTACAGGTGTAATATGAAGGTGTAGCAGACATGTGAACTGTACAGGTGTAGCACATAGGTGAAGATTACAGGTGGAGGCTCCTGCTGTATCATACACAAGAGTATACATGTATTGTGAGCCGTGTGAATAAAAGCCATACAGTCATTCACTGAAATAAAAAAGGGTATTGACCTCTTTGTTCAGGATTCTACATCTCCCTCCCAGCCATCACCCCTCCCTTCTCTCACTATGCTTCCCCCCTTACCCCAACCCTCCATCACCCCTCCCTACTATTACCCCTTCCTACCATCACCCTACCTTACCATCACCCCTCCGTCATGCCTCCCAACCATCACCAGTTTCATTCCTCGCCATATTTCTTTCTCACCACATCCTTCCCCCACATCTCCCATCATCACCCCTTCGCTCCCTCACAATCTGCCTTCCTTACCAAGCTCCTACGTCACCCCCTCCCCATCCCTCACCATTCCTCTCCCTCACCTTCTCTCTCTCTCTCTCTCTCTCTCTCTCTCTCTCTCTCTCTCTCTCTCTCTCTCTCTCTCCCACACACAGTAACAGATGACGAAACCTTTAACAAAAATATAAGTATAATATAATGCTCCTCCCGGCAAGAGTTATGCTCCCTTTGATATCATTCTTAAGACTCATGACAGGAAATTAATGCATGGGGGAGGTATGTGAGGAGGAGGAGGAAAAGGTGGAGGAGGAGGAGGAGGAGAAGAGAAAAAGAGGTAGAAGAGGAGGAGGGTATTAGTATAAGGCTGGATATGAGAAGGAGGAAGAGGCTGAGGCAGGAGTAACAGTAGTAGCAGCAGTAGTGGTAATAGTAGTAGTAATGGAAGGAAGAGGAGAAATGAGGTAGAAAGAACAGATGTCACAAATGGATCAGGTCGCGAAAGAGGAGGAGGAGGAGAAAGAAAAAATATATGAGGAAAGAGGAGGATGAAAAGGAGCAGATAAAAATGTTATGAGTAAAATAATATTGGGACGATAGAGATGAGCAGCTTCAGCAGAGGTGTGGCAAGAGGATGGATGGAGATAAAGTGAGAAGTGAGGTGAGAGAGAGTGAGGAAGTAAATCTCCACAGCTGTTTAAGCATGGAAGCCGATAAAAATGCCTACCCCGATTAGCTTATTGGGAAACAAAGCCATTACGTCTAGTATTCAGTCAGAAGTGTATATGATATCATTCTGTTACGGAGTGGTGAGGGAGTTGGGTTATTGATTACGGCCTATTAGGTCAAAAAATATAATTTTTCATTCTAGCAAGCTCAAATCGTCAAGTTATACATTATACTTATTACTATATATCTTGTGGACACCCTGAAACATGGATGTAAAATTATAGACGCAACTAAGTTATAAAGTTAAGAAGCAGCACGAGGAGGTAGGGAAAGAGAAAGACTGATCAACATTTATTTAAGTCATCATTGACGTTAGAAGCCAAGAAGAGTTCCAGCCCACCACTGTGAAGCTTTACTGCATGCTGTCTGCATGTTCGCCGTGATATTAGCTGTCATGGGAATGAGACTACAGCTGTATTGCTGCTGGACCATCAAGCAGTTGTTACTCGCCAAGGAGAGATGCTACCTATGAGTGTGTGTGAAATGCCAACGAGAATTGATCACCCACCCAGCATGTGTCACTTGCCAGCAATTTATTGATACGAACCACATGTTCATCCACTATCTGCCGTGTGTCATTAAGGAATAGTAGTATTCAAACCACGTATCCTCCCAAGAAGACTGGTGTATGCGGCTGCAGCAAGGAGACCTCCACAGTGAGTACCTGAGTAGTTCAATGAGTGGTAAATAGGGCCCGGCCACCATAAGTGGAGTGGAGTGATTGTGTTTACCTTCTCTCCTCAGTCTCGGCCCGGCACTTGGTGTTGATGCTTGTTGGTGGTGTGTGTGTGTGTGGCCTTCAGACAGTGTCGGTAAAGGGGGGATTACGGTGCCTTTGCCCCCTATACGAAGGAAGGATACGATTGGGCTGGAGTTTTCGGACCAAGCTTCTCTTACCTGGCTGTGGTGGATATCATTTGCGACTTGCTGTGTGTTCCCGTGGCAGAGGTCTGTGAGGTGCAACTGATGGCAGGGCTCCGGGCTTGGTGAAGTTCGGCTCAGCGGCGGTGTACAAGGATGTCATGGCAAAATATGATGGGCGCTCCCTGCAAAATATGCTTCTAAACACCACTCCCTGTCTTCAAGCACCACTTCCTGCCTCTAAGCACCACTCCCTACATCCAAATGCCACTCCCTGCCTTCAACCACCACCCCCTTGCTTCCAAACACCACTCCACTCCCCTGCTTCCAAGCACCACTCCCTGCCTCCAAGCACCACTCCATGCCTCCCAAACACCACTCCCTGCCTCCAAACACCACTCCCTGCCTCCAAGCACCACTCCCTGCCTCCAAACGCCACTTCCCTCCTCCAAGCACCACTCCCTGCCTTCAAGCACCACTCCCTGCCTCCAAGCACCAATCCCTACCTCTAAACACCTCTCCCTGCCTTCAAACGCCACTCCCTGCCTCCAAGTACCACTCCCTACCTCTAAGCACCCCTCCCTGCCTTCAAACGCCATTCCCTGTCTCCATGCCTCCAAACGCCACTCCCTGCCTCCAAGCACCACTCCATGCCTCCGAACGCCACTCCGAACTGGTGGCCTTTCCGTCCCTTCCATCAACACAGCCACTGATGCAAAGAGGCTTTTATCCTGGCCGCGAACTTTCACCAGATCCCCGCTATACAAACACCCTCCACCCACTCTCCTGCCCTCCACCCACTCTCCTGCCTTCCACCCACTCGCCTGCCCTCTACCTACTCTCCAGCCCTCCACCCACTCCCCTGCCCTCCACCCACTCTCCTGCCCTCCACCCACTGTCCTGCCCTCCACCCTTTCTCTTGCTCTCCACCCACTCTCCTGCCCTCCACTCACTCTCCTGCCTTCCACCCACTCTCCTGCCAACCCACCCACTCTCCTGCCCTCTACCCACTCTCCTGCCCTCCACCCACTGTCCTGCCCTCCACCCACTCTCTTGCTCTCCACCCACTCTCCTGCCCTCCACCCACTCTCCTGCCCTCCACCCTCTTTCCTGTTCTCCACATCGTCACCCATTCTCTCCTCACCACCACCACCCACCCTTCCACACTATCATCCACCCTCCCACACACCACCCACCCTCCCTCACCACCACCCACCCTCCGCACACCACCACTCACCCTCCCACACCATCACCCATTTTTGTTTTTCTTCACATTAAATGTCCAGCACTACTGCTTATTTTTATTCGTAAACATAACTTCATTCCCTGTGCAATTTAATTATTTATTTATCTATCTATATGAGTTGGAAATTAGTGATTTATTTTGAGTATCTATTAACTACATCTTTGGTTGCACCTGCCAGTAATTCAGTTTCACTTTATGGGTGGTTTCTTAGCTGCTTGAAATTACTGCAGTTGAGAAGACAGTTGTTGAGGGGATGTTAAATTGGTCGTCCAAAAATAATGCTCTTTGTTTCAAAATGTCGTGTTGGTTCTTGTCTCTCAAGCACATGAACAGCCTTTTGGTTTTTTGTGTGTTAGAAACTGTTCTTCACCCCAGGTGGTGACTACAGCAGGTGGATGGCTGTACGCTGTAACATCTCTGTACCAGGCAGATGGTGTTCTTCACCCCAGGTGGTGAATACAGCAGGTGGATTGCTGTAGATGGGAAAAATATATCTAAGAACCAAAATTAAATATTTCTAGGCCTAGCTAATATATGTCTTATATTAGGCCTCAACGTGTATTAGTACTAGAATGGTTAGGTTAGGTTTATTAACAACATAAATATAAAACCTTTGCCGGTTTGGTCCACATTCAGTAATGCCAAATTCTACTCTCTAATTGTCCATGACATCCATATATGTACGACGGTCCACATCTTCACCATAAGGACTATCTAAACAGGAGGATAGACTGTTTTATAGTCCTATGTAGTCGACTGATGCTTGTTGCAATATTGACAATCACACTTCACGTGTTCCATGTTTGGCAAATTTGTTTTCAAATTAATTTCAATATTTACCTTCAATAGGGATCCATTTTATTTGTAATTTTTTTTCTCTGCTTCCTGAAGGTTTGGAGGACTGGAGTTCTAATTTGTTCAGGATTGAATGGCTTTTTCGAAGTCAACGGTAATCATTAAATCAATAATAGCATGGGATACCGATATATGTATGGGACAGTACAATATCGAACATTTTTTTTTTTGAAGTGAGGAGATATTGTAAGTCGGTGCTCAGCTTGTGGAACAGGTGGGTGGGGTCAAAAGGTGGGTGATGCTGGAAATACATTCGTCGCCAACTCCTCTTTTAGGCAGAATGCCGCGTGATGCTAGGATATCTTGCATTAACCTAATTACATCTATTGAATCACAACAAATGGCAAGCAGTTTTTACTTCTATGCTTATTGTAATGTAACCCCGTGCCTTGAAAAGATAACAGGTTGACACTCATTAAGTCTCAAGATGTTGTCATTCTTATTAACAAAATAACTCACACCATGTGTGGTTTGATCAACATCACATGACTATTATCCATGTTGCAAAAATTTCTGCTCATTGTAATTAATCTGAAATTAGCAATAAATAAAAGTTTCTTCTCACCAATATTTTATAAACAATTTGATTGTGTCTAGTACAGCTGAGAAGTTATGAAACCGTTTCAGTTTTTTTTGACAACCTCTAAGGCAGTTCCCACATCTTCTGACAAGCTTTTAATTTAAACACATTTAAACCCATCAATAAACAAAAAATAGAGCTTGTATATATATATATATATATATATATATATATATATATATATATATATATATATATATATATATATATATATATATATATATATATATATATATATATATATATATATATATATATATATATATATATATATATATATATATGACATTGACAGCTTCCACGCACTGCCTGCTGTATATTGTATCACCTTCCATACAAACTGTCTCCATACCTCCAGTGTCTGCCCTTCTAATATACTAACTTGAACTATTGTCTCACTATTTACCAGCCGGCAGCTGAGCGTGAGCGTTATTAAGTTACTCTCGGTGGTCAGAAGGCACTAACTAGCAACTCCATCGTCAGTGGAATTTGCTGAGTGACACTCGAGACCTGGAATTATCTGCTTCGAATTTGACCGTCAAAATTTATGAACGTAAATTGGACCGTTAGAATGTGGTCACCGGAATCGGAGCGGTGGAATTTTGCTAATTGGAAACTCACTGGAATCTGTGGGAATCTAACTGGAAATTTGCAGATGTTTGAGGTTTTGGTAGCATTTAAAGAGAAGTAAAATTTGTCTTCTCCAGTGAAAATATTACGAAATTTTGTGTGATGTACACAGGTAAGAAGAACAATAAGGAGGTATAAACTTTCGTAGAACAATATGGAGATCGTAAGTTGTAAACAAATGTATGAAATCCTGCATATAAGAGACAGTTTATTCATTAATAGTTGCGCATAAATGGACGTGGACAACGGATTGCTTCTTAAACAGTCCGAGAACTGCCATGAATTACACTTCACTTTGAATGAAAAAATCGTGGTCAAGGGCGAGATTATTTAGTAAAAAGTCATTTCATCATAACAAAAATTCCTAAATCCCCGAAGTGTTGTCCAGAGAACAGAGGCATCCCAACTAACCTGTTGTTTATCCTTGTCTACACTCTCGCAACTCTGTCACACGTGTCACTCACCCTCAGGGAGAATTTCCTTAGAATTTTATCGATATTTAGAGCACGGACAGAGGTCTGCAATGAGTGACTGAGAGAACAGAGTTAACACAGTCAACCGGATAAACGAAGCTTTTATGATAGTAGCGTATGTGTGGACATCAGGCCAGGCAGCACAGGTGCGGACATATTACCAGGCAGCACAAGTGTGGACATATTACCAAGCAGCAAAAGTGTGGACATATTACCAGGCAGCACAGGTGTGGACATCAAGCCAGGCAGCACAGGTGTGGACATCAAGCCAGGCAGCACAGGTGTGGACATCAAGCCAGGCAGCACAGGTGTGGACATCAAGCCAGGGAATTTCTAACACTTCTTCCATTCAGAACTTATCACTGGCTAACACGAGTCCCAATTGCAGCTTTCCTAAGATGTACATCAGTACAAATTTAACCTTTAAGATGATAAGTTACTATCGACCATGTCCCTGGACGGTAAAAGTCACTCGATAAAGTTTTAGCCTGACTTTCAGGTCGCGGAAAGCACCGAAAAAGTTGAAAAGTGGACCCATTGAGGATTTCATGACCCAGATGTTTTCAATATGTATTCCAGGGAAATCGTTTTTTCTCTGGACTATTTACTACATATTAAGAAAATGAAAGTGTTAACTAAAACCATTGATTCATACCATATTATCCGTCTCCTCACCTCTCTCTTGCCTTACTTAAATAGCCTTGCCTCTTTCGTCTCATCACAATCGACTGGATAATTGTCCAGGACGGAACGAAACGTCGTCGTCTCTTCAATTTCAAGTGTGGGGTTTGGTCAACATATCATATTAGCTTTGATTAAAAGTGACGAAGACATTATTTTCCCAATATATCAAAATTTGGTCAGTTGCATTCACAGAAGATGCTAATCTAATTAAATCAACCTCACCATATCGTACCTTAGTAATACAAATGTGTCAGACATTTGACCAGATTTTAAGTATTTGAACTTTATTACACAGTATGTAATGAGTAGAACAATTTTTGTTATAACAAATACTTTGCTGATCTACCAACGAATATACAGTCAAGCATCTTGTATACAAGCATGCTTGTATACAAGCATCTTGGATGCTCTACCAAGGGATATTTATACAGGTATCTAAGATAAGCTACAGTGATAAGTCTAGATATCGTGTTTGACCTACAAAAGATTTTACAGGTATCTTGTTAGATATATCACGGTATATACAGGTTTATTATCTGGCATTGAAACTGACATTGCATTGTATATACCAGGCATTTTGGGTGACCTACCAAGATATATCCAAAAGTTACCGAATATACGTTTTAGCTTATCATTTCTCTGACAACCTGGGAGTGATGAACATTGTCAAAGGCTTTGAAAGCACCGAGGAAAAGAGAATCAATAAAGGTGCCTTCAGAGTTGTGCCACTGGATGGCTTCTCCTATAAAACTTCGCAGTTCTGTGAAGTGCACAGATTAATATGCAAATAAAAAGGATTTTTTTGTTTTTGTTTCTCGGTTGTAATTGTATTTAACAGTACGTGTGTGTTCTGTAATAGTATTACTATTACGTGCTGTTGCCGAATTTGTTGTATACATGTGATGTAAACATGTGATGTAACTATCATCAATTTAATTGTGTTTCTCGACTGTAACCACTGATCCTGTATGCTGTAACTGTAACCACTGTCCTTGTATGCTGTAATTGTAACCACTGTCCCTGTATGCTGTAACTAATCACTATCCCTGTATGCTGTAACTGTAACCACTGTCCCTGTATGCTGTGACTGTACCCACTGTCCCTGTATGCTGTAACTGTACCCACTGTCGCTGTATGCTGTAACTGTAACCACTGTCCCTGTATGCTGTAACTGTAACCACTGTCCCTGTATGCTGTAACTGTAACCATTGTCCCTGTATGCTGTGACTGTAACCACTGTCCTGTGGGTTTTGATTGCTTCTGCATCACATGTGAGAGTTGTTATATTTTCACTGTTCCTGTTTGACTATATTTACTACACCTTGAAAAAAATACAAAATAATGGAGATAAAATATATTATTAATTTTTTATTATTATTTGAATTATTATTATTATTATTATTATTATTATTATTATTATTATTATTATTATTATTATTATTATTATTATTATTATTATTATTATTATTATTATCGAGTTTCAGAGGGAGTGGATGTGGGAGGTTAACTGCTGGTAACTCGCGTCATTTTGTGTTTAAAAAAATAAGTTTGCGAGGCAAGTCACGAGTCAAGAGACTAGTTCCACCCACTTAAGGGACACCGGCGCTCAGGGTCAAAGTCCTTAAAATGACCTCTGCTCACGAGCCCTCGTAAACTGGCTCCAAACTACCTGTTCAAAATCGTTATACATGTACCTAGTATCGTGTGTAGGTGCATACATATGTAATCTTCGTCCCTGTAGGTACCACTCTAGTCCTTGAACACAGGTAACCTGGTCACGCGAGACGAACGTCACCTTGGCATAGCGTCTATATAAGGCCTGAGATATATATATTGATAGTTTGTGTTGCTTTCTGACATTGTGAGTGTATTGTGTTGGCGGTGTATTGTGTCACTGTACTGTCTCACTGTACTGTCTCACTGTACTGGCTCAATGTACTGTCGTCTCACTGTATTGTTTCACTGTACTGTCTCACTGTACTGTCTCACTATACTGTTTCACTGTACTGTCTCACTATACTGTCTCACTGTACTGGCTCACTGTATTGTCTTACTGTACTGTCTCACTGTACTGTTTCACTGTACTGTCTCACTGTACTGTCTCACTGTACTGTCTCACTGTACTGTTTCACTGTATTGTTTCACTGTACTGTCTCACTGTACTGTTTCACTCTACTGTCTCACTGTACTGGCTCACTGTACTGTCTCACTGTACTGTCTCACTCTACTGTCTCACTGTACTGTGTCACTGTACTGGCTCACTGTACTGTCTCACTGTACTGTTTCACTGTACTGTCTCACTGTACTGTTTCACTGTATTGTTTCACTGTACTGTCTCACGGTACTGTTTCACTCTACTGTCTCACTGTACTGGCTCACTGTACTGTTTCACTGTAGAGTCTCACTGTAGAGTCTCACTGTAGAGTCTCACTGTAGAGTCACACACACACACACACACACACACACACACACACACACACACACACGCACGCACACACACACACACACACACACACACACACACACACACACACACACACACACACACACACACACACACACACTCACACACACACACACACACATTCACACACACACAGAAGAGTTAGGGGGGACATGATTACCACATTCAAGATTCTGAAGGGAATTGATAAGGTAGATAAAGACAGGCTATTTAGCACAAGGGGACACAGGTGGAAACTGAGTGCCCAAATGAGCCACAGAGATATTAGAAATAATTTTTTTAGTGTCAGAGTGGTTGACAAATGGAATGCATTAGGAAGTGATGTGGTGGAGGCTGACTCCATACACAGTTTCAAGTGTAGATATGATAGAGCTCAATAGGCTCAGGAATCTGTATACCTGTTGATTGACGGTTGAGAGGCGGGACCAAAGAGCCAGAGCTCAACCCCCGCAAGCACAATTAGGTGAGTACACACACACACACTCTTTCTCCCCTTGCCCCTCCTCCTCTTTATTTTAAGTACTATTAGGAATAAGTAAGATACCCATTATTATTCCTACATGAATTTTACAAGCTATGAGGTCTTATCTCTCGTCAGCGCATTATAAACGCTAATCCTGGATACGATCTCATAATTACATAAGTGAATGGGTACCGACCTTGCGTACACCTGCCTCAACCAGGGCAAGACCACCTGCCACAATTAGCCTTGTGGTTCATTATGCCAGTAATGATGACAGGAATAATATTGTCGCTGGAGTACAAGCATGGTGGGGTGTAAGTTCATTAGCATTTAACTTAAAAAAATAAATTTATACATACAAAAAGAATAGGGATGGTAGCAGAAGAAAATATCTAAGTGTTCAGTGAGAATCCACAAGGTCTTCTCTGAATACTCTTTATTTTCTTCTTCGAGACTATGGGGTCCCTACACTTGCACCAGAGGTGGTACCCCTTCTTTATATATATATATATATATATATATATATATATATATATATATATATATATATATATATATATATATATATATATATATTGTTGTAAGTCTATGTAAACTCCTTTTAATTGCAAAACCAATAAACATTTCGTCTTATATTGATGAAAAGGAGTTCGAGCGTGGATATTGTGCAGTGTGGCATCGGATTGCCCCGTACGATGTTGCCTTTGCTGTTGCAAACGAAGAGTCGATCACAAAATGAGGATATTGGCGATTCAAGATTGCTTTATCGTTGAGATTTTGAGAATGTGTGGAGCAAGAGGAGAAAGGAAGAGAGAGAGGAGAGAGAGAGAGAAACACAAAGGACATTATCAGAACAAGAGAAAGACAAAAAAAAATGAAACTGAAAGAGCAGCAAAAAATATCATGTACCTGAACCATAATCCTGCTCTCTTTAAGGAGATTCCCGGCAGTAGAACCCAGGAGCATTTTTAGGATTAAATGCTTTGGAGTGGTGAAAGGTTGGGAGGGAGTGGGGAGTTGGAAGGGAATGTAGAGGGAGTAGGAAGAAAGTTAAATTGGAGTTAGAAAGGAGGAACGGAACAGAGTGGCGTTTCATCATGGGAATTATAATTCTGCCACTTAGTTGCTGCAACACATCAAAGGACGTGTTGGAATCACAGAATTTGTGGATACTTGGAAAGTTACACGATATTGAATAGATGATTTAGAAACAGAGAGAGAGTGAGAAACAAAATGAGAGATGGTTGGACGGGTAGTTACGGAGATACATCAAGTTATACCCACCCGGATCACTTCTCTAATGATTAAAACTATGACTCAGTCAATATTTAAAAAAACAAGGTGTGTTTAAAGTTGAAGGCGAGATATTTGGGGCTAGCCTCACACAGGATCAGTGTGTGTGTGTGTGTTTGTATTCTAGATGGTTACAGTAATGAAGAAAGTGGATAGTAAAGATGGATAAAGTAATGTAACAGTGAGTAGTGCAGACTCCGTCGCCCGAGTAACGTCGGGTACCTGTCTGGTTTTAGACGGCAAAGTGGTGTCGAAAATAGCAGACGCACAATTGCGAGGAAATTGAACAGAAAGGATGAGGCAAAAAAAATTTAAAAGAAAGACGAAATGAAGTAAAGCGAATGAAAAGCAGTCAAGAAGAAAATGATGTTTTGGACTGGAGCGACAGACACGAAGAATTGTCTTGGTCGAGACTAATGAAAATTTGCTGAGCATCTGCTTCTTCGTCTTGTTCTATTTCGGCTTCTTCATTTATTCACTTATTTCTGCTCGTTTTTCCTCTGTCTCAAACCTTTTCGTCTCCATTTTTCATCCTTCACCTAGTTTATCATTCATTTATGTATCCACCAATCCAGTTATTCACCCATTTATCCTTGATACCTGCTTGATGGAGTTCTGAGAGTTCTAATCCCGAAGCCCGGTCCGAGGCCAGGGTCGACTTGTGAGAGTTTGGTCCACCAGGCTCCGTTCCGTTCCGTTCCGTTCACTCGTTCCTCCACCCATCCCTTCTTCCAGTCATCTAGTGGTGAAGAAGCCCAACAGTAGGGTAGAGCGGGGCCTCTTGAGTGAGGCACCAGGGCAGGACAGTCGGCCTCCCGCCCACACTCTCCGCTTGTATCACAGAATACAAACTTGGCCTATCCTACTAGTGTATGAGAGGGGAGGGAGGGGTGGAATGGAAGGAGGGAGGGACGGGGGTTGGCGTTGGACGGGAAGGTGCCATGAAGAATGGAGGAAGGTTACACAGATACACACACCAGATGGTGTATGACAGTAAATAGAACGTCAGATATTGAGAATGAGTTAACTTTTTTTTATGTACACCTTAAATGTAATCAAACATAAAGACTAGGGGGGGGGATATCGAGAGAGAAGAAAAGGAGATAGACAGAAAAAGAGAATGAGAATGAAAGAAAAAACAAGAGAAAGGAAGGCTAATCAAGAAAGAGTAAGAAAGAGCACTGCAGAAAGCGACGAGAAGGGAGTAGAGAAGCAGAGAGCACTGTAGAGGAAGCACAGAAGCACCGCAGGAGAGAGGGGCAGGGTGTAGAGAGAATCAAAGAGCACTACAGACAGAAAGTGGAAGGGGGGGAAGGTGGAGCAGAGAGAGAGAGAGAGCCCAGCAGACAGAGACTCCTCGCTCAATATGCAGATTTACAACTCCATTAAGAGGGCCGGCGGGGAGCGTGTCTAGGTACGGGGTGTCGACCCTAGTGTATTAAGTAAGATTATTCCCTCTCGCTATATATATACCCGCTAGCTGTTCCCACACCCACACCCTCACCCCAACACCTACACTCCAACACCCACATCCACACCCCAACACCCTTACCCCAACACCCACACTCCAACATTCACACCCCAAGACCCACACTCCAACACCCACACCCCAACACCTACACCCACACCCACAACACCTACACCCACACCCACAACACCTACACCCACACCACAACACCTACACCCACAAAATCCTCATAGTCGTATCCTCATTTCGTATCCCGCCTTTTATCCTGTCGTCTTATTGCTACCTCGCACCTGTCTACCTATCCCTGTCCCACTCCTATCTACCTATCCCTGCCCCACTGATGTCTACCTATCACTGTCCAACTCCTATCCCTTCCAAGTGCCACAGTCACCCTGGCTGAGCGCTCTCTCCTGGTAATTACCAGATCGAGGAAGAAAAACAATATAAAAGTTAGGACAAAAAGAATAAATAAAGATGTCAGAGAACTCACAAACAGAATACGATGAATAATTTGAAAAAAGAAACTCATACAGAGAATGAAAAACAGGAACAAATCCGGTGACTGAATTACAGCCATACCGGCCTTCATTTGTTATTGAATTATAGCCATACCGGCCTTCATTTGTTATTGAATTATAGCCATACCGGCCTTCATTTGTTATTGAATTATAGCCATACCGGCCTTCATTTGTTATTGAATTATAGCCATACCGGCCTTCATTTGTTATTGAATTATAGCCATACCGGCCTTCATTTGTTATTGAATTATAGCCATACTGGCTTTCACTTGTTATTGAATTATAGCCATACTGGCTTTCACTTGTTATTGAATTATAGCCATACTGGCCTTCACTTGTTATTGAATTACAGCCATACCGGCCTTCATTTGTTATTGAATTATAGCCATACTGGCTTTCACTTGTTATTGAATTATAGCCATACTGGCTTTCACTTGTTATTGAATTATAGCCATACTGGCTTTCACTTGTTATTGAATTATAGCCATACTGGCTTTCACTTGTTATTGAATTATAGCCATACCGGCCTTCATTTGTTATTGAATTATAGCCATACTGGCTTTCACTTGTTATTGAATTATAGCCATACTGGCTTTCACTTGTTATTGAATTATAGCCATACCGGCCTTCATTTGTTATTGAATTATAGCCATACTGGCTTTCACTTGTTATTGAATTATAGCCATACCGGCCTTCACTTGTTATTGAATTATAGCCATACCGGCCTTCACTTGTTATTGAATTATAGCCATACCGGCCTTCACTTGTTATTGAATTATAGCCATACTGGCCTTCACTTGTTATTGAATTATAGCCATACCGGCCTTCACTTGTTATTGAATTATAGCCATACCGGCCTTCACTTGTTATTGAATTATAGCCATACTGGCCTTCACTTGTTATTGAATTACAACCATATCGGACTTCACTTGCTACTGAGATTCCAGCTCCTGATAATAACAAAACAAAATACACAGAGGATTTGGAACAGCAACACATAATAATTGAAGCGCAATACGAACACAATGGGAATTAAAGAAACTCCAGCATTGTCATCATCAGTATAGTGGAGTTCATCACCACCACCACCAGTATAGTGGTGTACATCACCACCACCAGTATAGTGGTGTACATCACCACAGCACCAGTATAGTGGTGTACATCACCACCAGTATAGTGGTGTACATCACCACCTGCACCAGTACAGTAGTCCACATCGTCTATGACTACAAACAACGTTGATTCTGCCTCATATTAAAAATGATGAATACAACTTGACAACTCCAACTATGAATGCAGAGTAGTTTTTAAGGTTAATTAGTTATCGACATCCAGGATAATTAAGGTTTAGGACCGGTCGACCTTTAGAAACTGCGCAGAGAAGGTTGACAAAGTTAATCCCACGGCTTAGAAACCTCCCTTATGAAGATCTTAAGAAAAGTTAATTTACATTCTCTAGAAAAGTGAGGCGCAGGGGGGAAAAAGTGACAGATATGTCAAAATCTTGCTCGGAATTTGTTCATTAGTCTGCTGAGACAGGGGATGTGGTGTACACTGGCATTGATGTCTTCGTCTTGTTGAATGCATCTAAGAATGCATCCACCTGGCTGATGACAGGTGGATGAGAGTGTTTGATGTGCAGTGTATCTGTGTCGACAAGGAACACTGTAAATATTCGACAGGTACAACGTCAGTTGTGAGTGAGATATTGTCGAAGTGTACATGTATGCTCTTTTGCAATTATCAACTGTCTGCTTATACGTACATTCATCCTACCATTGTCAAAGTCAAGTTATATATTTATATATATTTATATATATATATATATATATATATATATATGTATAATATATATATATAAATTCAATTACTGACCTTTGTTACTTAGTAAAAACTAAAAGCAACACATCTCGGTGGGAAAAGTTTAAGATTTGATCTTGTAAAGAAGGAATAACGAGCCAGAATAACCAAGCCAGAGTTGTGTCGTTACCAACAGCCAACGTACAATAAATAATATTAATGACTCAATGTGACACTGAAAGTTAAAAGCACATCGTTAATGGTGGCTGAATGGATTTTTAGTAAAGGAACACCAGGAAAATTTTATTAAGTGTAAAATACTTGCAATAAATCCTATGGAAATTGGAAAAATGTCAGCAATATAATATACGTAGTAATAATCATAGGTATGGTGTATTATATATGCATTATAACGAAGACTTTGAACTAAACAACAACAAAAGCAATAATGATACAAATATATATAATGTTTGATAATGGATTGTTTAAAAATTACTTATTATTATTTTTAGTATGATACGAGTAGATTTTACATTTATTCTCTTGTTTGATATTAATATTTTATTATTATTATTATTTGTAATTTTCACATTGTTTGTTAGTTATCTTAGTTGCCGATGGGTATGTTAGAAATTTATTGAATACCCTAATAAATTATTAGCCATTAATTGTTAAGATGTTTATATAGTAAAAGTCACTATATGTCCTTTTTGCTGACCTGTTTCTAAAAGAGTTTCATTAAATAATATATGAGGGATCTTCTTGAGAGGTTATCTTGAGGTTATTTCGTGGCTTAGCGTCCCCGCGGCCCGGTCTTCGACCTGGCCTCCTTTTTGTTACCCCCAAGAAGCAGCCCGTAGCAGCTGTCTAACTCCCAGGTACCTATTTACTGCTAGGTGAACACCTGCATCAGGGTGAGGGAAGCTCTGTCCAGTTGTTTCCCCCTCAACCGGGAATCGAATCCGGAACCCCAGGACTACGAATCCCGAGCGCTGACCACTCAGCTGTCAGGCCCCTGGGATGGGACGAACGTCAGAATAGTTCTGATCAACCAAAGATAAAGTTTTTATTGTTGTCACAAGTGCTAACTCTGGCGTGATTACTCAACAAGCAGTGATAGTCATCAGTGGTGATATGTATATTGTGGATTTTGCCAAATATTCACAGACAACCACATCTCTTTAATCTGGACGTAAATCCTTCATCGGGGGGGATTACTTTTACCTTTATGATGTTTGTCCAGTGATTTTAGACACACCATTAACAGGAACCAAATGGTTTTTCTGTGTACTTTTGACAAAAAAATAAAATCTAGTTGCAAAGCATTAAACACCACTTAGCATTTGGGTGATGTTGGACTCTTTGCAGACATGCAAATTTCAGAGTGGATTTAATCGCAACATGTTTCTCATGTTTAAAAGAAATTAGTTTCCGGTTAATTACTATTAATATTATTATTGAGAAACTTACTACAATAATGTAGTGCTTGAAGGGAAGCAAATCAGGGGAAAGCGCCAAGCCATTACGATTATATAGCACTGGGAAGGGGTCAGGATACGGACTAGGGATGGGACGGAGAGGAAGAAATAGTGGACAACCATTTGGACGGTCGGGGAATGAACGCCAACCTGCATGAAGCGAGACCGTCGCTCTACCGTCCAGCCCAAGTGGTTGAATGAAGGTGAAGGAAAGACCCAATATTTGGTTAAGTGTATTAGAACCAAATTTTGGGATGTAATCTCCATCATTCCTCAAGATGCTGTGAACAATGTTCATAAACAATGAACATCGTTCACAGCATCTTAAGGAAGGATGCATCCGAAAACTTGGTTTTAATACATGAACACAAATAACGAGTTTTTCCTTCATCTTCATTATTATTATTATTATTTCATTCACCTGGACTCTAGGAGACTCGAACCATGGACCCTACACGTGTGTGAGGCCGAAACTCTATCGACCGAGCTATTGAGTAGTCTTAATAAGAAAAGTTTGCAGGTTTTATTTCCACGGAATGTTTATTTCCAAGGAAGTGTGGATGACAATTTATTATTATTATTATTATTATTATTATTATTATTACGATTATTGTTGTTCTGAGAGTGAGGATAAGCGTTTTGTGGATATTTTAAAATTCAGCCCAGTCACATCGCTTCTGTTTTGTAGAGTCTAAATATACGATACTCTCAATTAAGATATCAGCTCTCACTGTCGGAAAACCCGACACCATTTACTAATATTTAATACAATAGGCAGATAATATTGTTGCTGTTATATACGCAAGTTAACTCATAGAAAATGTAGCTTGTAGTGGAATTTTACATCAATAGGAAACGGGATATCATTACCACATAGTACTATAAATTCTCCAGCTATTCTGTTGGGAATTATAGTTAATACAGTAAGTAGTCTTTGGACTTTTTACATCATAAAAACATCCCATTTGAATTAACATAATTATCAGTATCAAAATAGAGTAAATGTGACCCTTCTATCACTTATTGACATCTGGACAAGGAGAGCCAGGCGTCAGTGGTGAGGAAGGTCAGCCATTGTTAAGACCATAGTGACTGGAGCAAATTCAGCTTCTATAAATTCTCCTTTAGACGAAGTGTTATGAAGATCAAATTAGTGCTTCTTCCATCATCAACACGCAGTCAACATCTAAACAAGGGAAGTGTCTTACCGAAACCCTATTATGTAATCATTTCTGGCCAGTTAATATTAAGTAGATATAGGGCGAACCGGTTAAGACACTCGACAAGCCACTAAACACAGGTAATTAGTCCTTGGTCCTAATCTAATAATATATAAATGTCTCATCTGATATAGCTGTCATATATTAGGATTCCGGCTTTACAGCTAGTGCTCTTTGACAGGAACAAGAAGAGGAAAACAAAAATTAATCTTGGTACATCAGTTACTTGGTTGGTGGATGCTAGCCTCACCCAGAGGATTATTTAGTGTCTACATCCTATTTATACTTGGTGGACTAGGCCTACCATACAATAAGATAAGGCATCTCCAATATATATTTACAAATATATGTAGTTTAATACTGTAGTTTGATTGGCTGCATATATAAATTTAATATAAACCCCCCTAATGTGTAAGGATCGATTTGTGAGAAATATTGCAGAAATAGTCCACTAAACATCATACAAATTGCTATGGAAATATATAAATTAACGTAAATATAAATTCTATATAAATTCATATAAATTTCACAGTTCGGTTCCCACACTCAGCGCCAAAGTATATAAAATGTTCCAGCAATATTCAAGATAAAAACGCATGTATCCTCTAAACAACAAGACACGTGTTTCATATCGTTGTCATCTGAGGTAATCAAATTGACGCCCTTCTATTCCCTCTAAATCTGTTTCTCACAAAGTTTCTCTTATTGTCTCGTAACAAGAAGTTTATCGAAGATCTTCCCCAACACCTTCAAGAAAGTTGGGAAGTTCTCCATTGATGTCTCGCTATTCTTTGTGTCCACAACTACGGCACCGATCTTCTTCAAGATTAATTTTGGATTTGCAGTTACGCGTGCCATGGGGGTCGGCAGTGTACCTGTAGGTGCACCTGTCCATATGGTAATATGTTGGATTATATTAAAATACATATTAAATGTTTTTTTATTCTTTACATTTGTAATGGTACATTCAAACAAGCTCTGGTATTAAGAAGGAGTATAGGATAGACTAATCTGGCTCAGTAGACATGGGGGTATATCAGTCTGGCTCAGTAGACATTGGGGAGTATATCAGTCTGGCTCAGTAGACATGAGAGGTATGTCAGTCTGTCTCAGTAGACATGGGGGGGTATATCAGTCTGGCTCAGTAGACATGGGGGGTATGTCAGTCTGGCTCAGTAGACATTGGGGGTATATCAGTCTGGCTCAGTAGACATGGGGGTATATCAGTCTGGTTCAGTAGACAGAGTTAAATCAGTCCAGCTCAGAAGACAGGTTTATATATACTTCAGGCTCAGTACACAATGGAGTCGATCAGACTCAGTAGACATGCAGAGATCAGTCAGTCTGGTTCAGTGGACAGGGATAGATCAATCTGGCTTAGATTGATCAAGGGTTGATCAATCTATCACAATTAAGAGGGGGTTGAACAGATGAATAAGACAGATGTACCAACTTGCCTCTTGTATGCAGATTGAAAGAGAAGTGGTTCATCCTGCACTACAGTAGTGAACTACTAGATGGCTACTGAGCCATTATGTCTCCTCACTGGTGGCACAGTCACCAGGTGCGCTAGTTTCTGCTCAATATTAATAATGTGTCACCAAACTGCCCTACCCGCTGACTCCCTCATAACATAATTCTTTCATTCTGTCACCGCTAGTTAATTACCCATTTTTGTTGTCTTACATGCTTGCTCACAGTATTATAGAGAATCTTCATTTCGGTGGATTGGTCTTGTCGTATTTTAATAATAATAATAATAATTACTATTTTTTAATATTTAATATTATTATAATGATTTTTTTTATTATTATTTGAATTATTATTATTATTATTATGGTCATGTCACTGCTATGTAAAATACGATAGAGTGGCGTAAGGTTGAACATTTTAGCTTAACAAGTTTTACAAGTATCCAGTAGATAAAATTATCTCAGTTAAGAAGCTGGGAGAATGAGGGTTGGCCAATGACTACTAGAGTTGACGAGAATGTTGGGGCAAAAGACTTTGAACACATGAACGGTCCTCACTAAGACGTGGTATGTGTCCAAGGAATGTTGAATTGTTCAGCATGTGTCGGCGGCAACCATGCAGACCTTGTCATACAAAGTCTTGGGATGTTGGTGTGGGGGAGTCGCCTGAGTAGGGGGATGTTGGCGTGTTTTATACAATGTTTTGAGTAGCATAGGTATAATGGAAGTGTAAATGCTTAAAATATTGAATTTCCTTTTTCCTCGTATGGTCCTCTATTTCCTCCAGTCTATTGCCTTCCCCACCTGGTAGGAAACGAGGTAATAATAATGATAATTATCATCGTTGTATAACAATTATTAAATGTTGCTAAATATTGAGAGCAAGCAACAGACACAAATAACAAATTAAGTGCAGCTAACACAGACCACAGCAGTCGAAGCCTGTAATACAAATATCACAAAGTATAACCCATAAATAGATTCTTACGTCAATAAAAATGACATTAATAACAGTTTGCCGTATATAATGTTATCATAACATTGGTTCAGAAAGAGACTTTGAAGCTTCGAGGCGCCTCTGGTGAAGATTTAATTAAAATCCTTCAGTGTCTGTCTACCTATAAGCAAGGTTATATAAATTATTTCATATATATTCATCGTTGAGATTGAGAATTACGATAAATTGGAACAACATTTAAGGTTTAAAACTATATCCTCATTGCACTTTTTTAATTTAAAAAAATGCCGACAAATATATATAAAACAATATTAATATCGTTGATGAAAAAAATATTTATATACAAAAACTATTAGGTAGTTTATGGTAATATGAAATTAATGGTGCATATATATATTTATTTTTATCATCATAGTAATTATCTCTATATTGGCTCGTTATGGCCTATTTTATTTTAAGTGAGCCCTTGATGGAAAGCTTTACAGTTTATGGGAACTGATCAGTGGAGGTTAACAAGGTTTCAGACCCACGCAGTGCTGTGTTAGTGTTGTTTGTAGCGAGAACACAACCTTTTGGACCAGAGCACCAACACGTGCAGCAACACCCATGGTTCGTGCAGCAACACCCACGACAGGTTAACATGGAGGGAGTTAGGAGGGACAGCCCCCGGACGAGTACCTTTATTATCAACATCTACAGTTGTGACAACCCCAGGATGACTGGACAACTACGGGCTCACCATAGACTGTGCTACTTGTTACTTTTTGTTCCAAGTAGCGAATCTATAACAACAACATCCCCGCGGGGAAATCGCCGGTCGGGAATGGGAATGACCAGGTCAAGAGGTCAAGGAGGATAAGAGGACTGGATCCTGGTTAGCAACCGTATTGCCTAATGATCTTAGTGTAGGAAGGCTTAATTAGGCCTACCTACACATAGTTGCCTAATGACTTAACTAGGACTATGTACACAGCGTAGCGTAACATCCTCACTAAGCCCTAACAACGTTTAAAGCCTGTCATAATCATTTAAGCATAACCTAGCCAATCCACCTAACTAGGTCTAGCGACATACGAAATCTAGCCACCCACCCAAATAGGTTTCAACCAGCTTCGAGAACCAGTCTTATTCTCGTAGCTAAACCTAACAGTGGCAGAGTTATGCAAACAATTTTACATTAGAAAATAATATAATGTTGCGTTGTTTACACTAAGGTGTTATAATGAGTTACGTGTTTGTTGACGTGACTGAACTGTTGATGTCTCCCCAGATGTGCAGCCGTCCCTCGCCGCCCCGCAACACAACTTGACGGTGGCCGCGGGCCGTAAAGCCAAACTCACTTGCGTCGTGGAGAATCTCGGCAGCTACAAGGTGAGTCAACATTATGGTGAGCAACATACAATGTGAGTAGAGGTGGAGAGCTGAAGGAACAGTAAGTTGTACTATTGAGCATCTGAAAATCTTTGGACACAATAAGGGTAAATCTTTGGACACAACATGGGGAAATCTTTGGACACAACAAGGGGAAATCTTTGGACACAATAAGGGTAAACCTTTGGACACAACAAGGGGAAATCTTTGGACACAACAAGGGGAAATCTTTGGACACAATAAGGGGAAACCTTTGGACACAACAAAGGGAAATCTTTGGACACAACAAGGGGAAATCTTTGGACACAACATGGGGAAATCTTTGGACACAACAAGGGGAAACCTTTGGACACAACAAGGGGAATCTTAGGACTCAACAAGGGGAATCTTAGGACTCAACAAGGGGGAATCTTAGGACTCAACAAGGGGAAATCTTTGGACACAACAAGGGGGAAATCTTTGGACACAACATGGGGAAATCTTTGGACTCAACAAGGGGAAATGTTTGGACACAACAAGGGGAAATGTTTGGACACAACAAGGGGAATCTTAGGACTCAACAAGGAGAATCTTAGGACTCAACAAGGGGGAATCTTAGGATTCAACAAGGGGGAAATCTTTGGACACAAAAAGGGGAAATCTTTGGACTCAACAAGGGGAAATCTTTGGACACAACAAGGGGAAATCTTTGGATTCAACAAGGGGAAATCTTTGGACTCAACAAGGGGAAATCTTTGGACTCAACAAGGGGAAATCTTTGGACACAACAAGGGGAAATCTTTGGACTCAACAAATGGAAATCTTTGGACTCAACAAGGGGAAATCCTTCGAATAGCGAATGAATTTAATGAATGCATTTATGAATGAATATCTTTCTAAAATGAATTCATGTAATAATAGTAATCCCATTCCTAATTATGGTAAGTGATGTTATCAAACTTTGGAAACTATAGATTAGAGTAATGTAGAGTGCAGGAGGCGGCACAGAGACAACGAACTAAATGTGTGTTTTCCAAAACAAAGTCATAAAAATGAATACAAATCAAAATCATATCCCACTAAAAGTAACGCATTGAATAGGACTGTTGGTTGGAAACTATAAGTACCCAGGTGGGATTGGCCGTACCTAACCTTGGTATATTGGGGCGAGAGTCTGAGTGAGCCAGTAGAGCTGGTGCATAATAGCCCCCCCCTCACCTGACACACTTTCACCAAGCCCAATAGAAAATGGAGTAATTTAAATGGAAACTGGTCTCGTGAAGTTTATCTCGCTCTCTCCACTAAGTGATTCCAACAGTCAATTGGCAAAGTTTATTCTTTTCATGGAATGGTTGAGAGAGAGAGAGAGAAACAGAGATAGAGAGAGAGAGAGAGAGAGAGAGAGAGAGAGAGAGAGAGAGAGAGAGAGAGAGAGAGAGAGAGAGAGAGAGAGAGAGAGAGAGAGAGAGAGAGAGAGAGAGAGAGAGAGAGAGAGAGAGAGAGAGAGAGAAAGAGAGAGAGAAAGAGAGAGAGAGAGAGAGAGAGAGAGAGAGAGAGAGAGAGAGAGAGAGAGAGAGAGAGAGAGAGAGAGAGAGAGAGAGAGAGAGAGAGAGAGAGAGAGAGAGAGGAGAGAGAGAGAGAGAGAGGGAGAGCGAGAGGGAAGTATATAAAATACATCTCCCGCAGCAAAAATGAAGGACTCCGAATGAATATCACTCAACACAATGGAGCAGTAAAGGTTGTTTCCCTGCCTGTCCTAGTGAGGGCCTCACCCCAACCCCCCAAGCTCTCTCTCACTCGTTCAAATGCGGCACTTTATCTTTTGACGCACAAAAAGTTCATGCGTTTTGATGGCTGCCGATGAAGTTGGACTAAGGATGTACACTAATGGTAGATGTACTAAGGATGTACACTGATTGCAGCCGCAGTAAGGATGTACACGGATGTTGCATGCACTAAGGACGTACACTGATGGTGGACGCAATAAGGATGTACACTGATGGTGGATGCACTAAGGATGTACACTGATGGTGGATGCACTAAGGATGTACACTGATGGTGGATGCAATAAGGATGTACACTGATGGTAAACTAACTTCATTAGGGAATTAGGAGAGCAGTCTGGCGGTGGCACACAGCACCTCTCTCGTCCCAAGTAACCTTCACTCCTACCTTCAGAAGACCCCAAACTTGCTTTGACCTGACGCGTCTCCCGCTGCAGGTAGCTTGGACACACTACGGGCTGACGGGACGTGCCGTGTTGACCGTGGACTCCGTTGTCATCACCAAGAACCAACGGGTGTCCCTCCAGAAGGAGCGAGGTGGAGCTTCCTGGTCTCTGCTCATCAAGAATGTCACCACTACCGACATGGGAGAGTACTTGTGCCAGGTTAACACAGTCCCGCCACAGAAACTCTACTTCACATCACCGTCGTAGGTGAGTGAAAGCACTCTGTTGCTTGTGACTTTCCCTGGCTTCTTTCATTATTAATTTTTCTCTCTCTGTCTCTTGATGTTTAATTATGTTTCTATATGCCGTTCTGTCTCTCTCAAAACTTGCTGCAAGCACAGCCACTGTGTTTTAGTTAGTTTTATAAATAAATTTGTATGTATGCACAATGTTCCTCCAAGTACAACCGCACGTATATGTACGTGTGTATAGTGTTCCTTTATGCAGAATGGATGTATATTTCTTGATAATATATAACGACTGTATTACTGTTTGTTCATGTCCAAATCATGCATACTGTTTGTTATTTACAACGTATGCACACTGTTCGATCATAAGCTAAATATGTATCCTGCTTGTTAATGTGTAAAACGTGTTCATGTCCAAGACATGTATACTGCGTGTTCATGTCCACGACATGTACACAGCGTGTTCATATCGCAAACATGTTCATATACTACATGTTCATGTCCAAGACATGTATACTGCGTGTTCATATCCAAGACATGTATACTGCATGTTCATATCCAAAACATGTATACTGCTTGTTCATGTACAGTATGTACTGCTTGTCGTGTGCAACATACACTCCTGCAGACTATGAGTCACAACAACGTGGGTGAGGATAAGATGACCAAACTACACAACTGAAGATGAGGAGACGACGACGTTTCGCTCCGTCTTGGACCATTCACAAACTGTATCACATACGACTTGATAATGGTCCTGGACGGACCGAAGTGTCGTCGTTGTTTCTGGTGTGTAGTTTGGTCATCTTGCTCTTCTCAGCAAGGCACATGTGGGCATAACCATTTAGCTTGACCCTTGTGTCTTTCCGTGCCCGTGTGGTGCCCACAGTGCCACCGGTGATAGTGCGGCCGCCAGAGGACGTGACGGTGGCTGAAGGTGACGACGTGACGCTGGAGTGTGACGCTACAGGTGACCCTCACCCCACCCTTACCTGGAGAAGGGAGGACGGAGCGCCCTTCTCCTTCAACCACACCAGAGGTGAGACGGGAGAGAGAAGGGGACGGAAGGTGCATAAGATTCTTTACCTCAATCCCTTTAGGGTCAAAGAGAAGGGAAGGGCGAAGTCAAAGTGGGATAAACGGATTAATTTTAGTTGCCAATTCAACCATGGAAGCACTACAGTAAGAGGACAATCTCAGAAATGTTCTCATGGAAGCTGTGCCATAAAACACTACCATCAAGGAACAGTTATGGTAGGACTGACATATGTGGGTAACTATGGGGACTTTCGCATGTGGACCACTGATGCATGTTGGCCTGGGGACCATTCAAGCTTGGAATTATTCTAGCTTGGGCACCATTCAAGCTTGGGGACCATTCAAGCTTGGAACCATTCAAGCTTGGGGACCATTCAAGCTTGGAACCATTCAAGCTTGGGAACATTCAAGCTTGGGACCATTCAAGCTTGGAACCATTCAAGCTTGGGACCATTCAAGCTAAGGGACCATTCAAGCTTGGGAACATTCAAGCTAAGGGACCATTCAAGCTTGGGATTATTCAAGCTAGGGACCATTCAAATTTTTCACGAAAATTTTCACGAGAGCTGGCAGGTGTTGAGCTAAGAGTCAGACGACTTTTGTACAGTCAGCTGACAGAGTGGTTATAGTACTGGATATGACAAGGGGGCATGGAGGCCCTGGTTGACCGGGTTCGAATCCTTCAGGGGAGAAAAGTAGTCTGGTTCACATTGAAATAGGGACCATTCAAGCTTGACGCATATATATATATATATATATATATATATATATATATATATATATATATATATATATATATATATATATATATATATATATATATATATATATATATATATGGCCTGGGGTATATATATATATACTTACCTAATTGTGCTTGTGGGGGTTGAGCTCTGGTTCTTTTGTCCCGCCTCTCAACCGTCAATCAACAGGTGTACAGGTTCTTGAGCCTATTGGGCTCTGTCATATCTACACTTGAAACTGTGTATGGAGTCAGCCTCCACCACATCACTTCCTAATGCTTTCCATTTGTCAACCACTCTGACACTATAAAAGTTCTTTCTAATATCTCTGTGGCTCATTTGGGCATTCAGTTTCCACCAGTGTCCCCTAGTGCGTGTGCCCCTTGTGTTAGATTGCCTGTCTTTATCTAGCCTATCGATTCCCTTGAGAATCTTGAATGTGGTGATCATGTCCCCCCTAACTCTTCTGTCTCCCAACGAAGTGAGGTTTAATTCCCGTAGTCTCTCCTCGTAGCTCATACCTTTCAGCTCGGGAACTAGTCTGGGGTCAAACCTTTGAACCTGTTCCAGTTTAGTCTTATGCTTGACTAGATATGGACTCCATGCTGGAGCCGCATACTCCAGGTTTGGAGTTCTATAGGTTCTTATGTTAGCCAACATAACATATGTGTGTGCACATACACACACACACACATATACACTTGTCAGTTTTAAGTGTAGATATGATAGAGCCCAATAGGTTCAGGAACCTGTACACCTGTTGATTGACGGTTGAGAGGCGAGATCAAAGAGCCGGAGCTCAACCCTCGCAAGCACAGTTAGGTGAGTACACATGTGTGTGTGTGTGTGCGTGCGTGCGTAAGATATACGTGTGTGGGAGTATTGTCAATTTTCTCCCTCGTCTCTACACATCTCCACCGCAGAAAACAATGAGTTGATTCCTCACGCTTTCTCCCCCCCCCCTCCCCCGTCCCCCCTCCCATCTCTCTCCCACCTCCCTCCCCCCCCCCTCCCTCAACAAACCACTCCCACCCTAACATAACTCCAGTCGCCATTCTTTACGGGAAATATTGCACCGTGCATCGTAGTTCCTCCCATGAATTCTCCCTTTTCGCTTTTGCATATTGGTGGGGCGGTGTGTGTGTGTTGGCTCAGTCTATCACCGCCGCCCACCCCAACTCTTCCATGCAAATGATCACCTGAGTTACTTCTCCTTACGTCTATTGTCCTTCTTTATCTGCCTACGTCCGGCGCCCAGGCTTTTGTGATCGGTTCTGCGCCTAGGGGGTATGTATATCTATACTCGTTCCTTGTATTTATTCACGTGTCTTTATGTATTCTTGTTTAAGAAAATATATGTATTTATTTTTTTAGGTTCATGTATGTGCTTCTGGATCACTTCCTACTTGTTAGTCGAGCTAAAAAAGACCGCATAAAGCTTCCATAATTGAAAACTGAGGCTTTACTACCCTCCTCAACCCATCCTCAGCCTGTGCTCGTCCAAGCGGTGAACGACCCAATAGCACTGTTTGAGACTATGTGATCAAACTCGACACTTTCTCCAAGACACTTTTATTTATTAAATACTAGCAGTACCCGGCCACAGCAACTTTCCCCTGTCCCCCAATCCTCCCCATTTCCCCCATCCCCTCGTCCTCTCCACCATTCCCCCCTCCTCCATCCCCTTGTGTTCCCCACCATTACCCACTCCAATGTCCCCTCGTTTTCCCTACCATTCACCACTCCACCATCCTCTCGTCCTTCCTACCATTGCCCCCCTCCCCTTGCCCCTCTTCCACCCCCACCATCCCCCACTCTCCTGTCCCCTTATCCTCCCCATTCTCTATTCCCCCCTCCCCTCGTCCCCACCATCTCCAACTCCCTCGTTCCCTTGTCCCTTCCCACCATTACCCGCTCCCCTCTCCCCTCTTTTTCCCTCACAATCCCTCACTCCCGTCCCCTTGTCCTCAGCACCATTCCCCACTCCCTTGTCTGATGCATTCCTAAATGATCTGGTATTCTCTTCAGAAAATTGGGAAAATCAAATGATCTGATGTTCCCATCACTGAAAAATAAGAAGAACAGTTAAATCCCAAATGAAAAAAATAAAAAAATAAACTATACTCATGAAATGAAAGGAATGGTAAACAACAAAGCTCAATTCCAAGGCAATGCCAAACAAAATAATGAAATCAAAATGAAAATATATAGAAATCTATGAAATTTCTATTTATCAATGCAATCGGAACACTGAAATTTAATCATAACATATTTAGTATAGCGAGTGTTGCTTTACGTGCAACAGATGGCGCTGTTTTTCAAACAAAGCATGGATTTACCTGTCACAAGTATGGCATCTATATTTATACTCACAAAATGAACGGTATGGTAATCAACACAGATCAATTCCAACAAAATATCCCACAAAATAATTAAATCAAAATGAAAATAAATCGAAATCTATGAAAATTCCATTTACCAATGCAATCAGAAACATTGAAATGGAATCGTAACATATTTAGTATAGCATGTGTTGCTCTTGCGAGGACCAGATGGCGCTGTTTAAAAAAAACATGTTTTTACTTATCACATCTATACTATATATCTATATAGTAGATATAAAAAAAACATGCGTGTATTCGAATGGAACATTGAGTCAAAATTTCAAAGCAATCGGTGAAGAACTTTCGGAGATTACAGCGTGTGTTGCTCTTACGTCTAACAGATAGCATTGTTTTTCAAAAATAGAATGTTTTTTCCGGTCACAGGTGAGGCATGTATAAAGTAGGTATATAAAAACACGCGCCTATTCAAATGCAACGTTGTGTCAAAATTTCAAAGCAATCGGTAAAGAGGTTTCGAATATTTCACTCACATGTAAAACTCATGAAAAAAACAGTTTTCAAAAAAACATGTTTTCTTCCGTCACAGACGTGACATCTATATAATATATATATATAAACCCGCTCAGATGCGAATGGAATGTTTTGTGAAAATTTCAAAGCAATCGATGAAGAACTTTCAGAGATTAGCGATTTTGAACAATCGAATGTTTCCATTTTTATTTATATACATAATAGTTTTGCGTTATGGTTAGGCGTCTTGTAGGTTAGGTTAGGTTAGATTAGGAGATTTGGTTAGGTTGGAATATATTTGTTTCTACAAAACATGAGTGAATGTGTTGGGAGAGTAGGTTGTCCTGGGAGAGTAGATTGTCCAAGAGTAGATTTTAATTACTCTTGATTCCAAGTGAATGATTCTGAGTGAATTATAAATGATTCTAAATTAAATCAAATTAGATCTCAATAAATGAATGAATGAAAGCAGTCCCATTAACTGCGTTCCTTGGGAGTATGGAGAGGGTTACGAGGAATAACATCCTAATGAACACCTTTAGTAATAACAACTCCAGTTCCCAGAACAGCTGGATTACAGAAGGGACACATGGTCATAATTCCATGGAAGACATTACACCACAGTAATCTGGTGACATTGTAATTTATTTACATAATTCTCACAAATACATATGTGTGGGCAAAGCCACAAGAGCCGTGACGAGGGTCCGAACCTACGTCCGAGAGGATCCCAGACCTTTGGTGCCGCGGCCATCGTCGAGGTGGAGAGTTCTGATGATACGCGGTTGTCTTTTACCATGTCGTAGCTCAGTCCATTAAGGCAGCGTCTGGGATCCTCTCGGACGAAGGTTCGAATCCTCGTCACGGCCCTTGTGGATTTGTTCATTTGATGCATCACGCTATTGTGATTTCTGTGTGTAACATAAGTGTGGGGTTTTATACTGTGTTATTATGTTTGTGAATAGACATTACTATTACTTCCGCAGTATGATAATACACAGTATGATAATACACAGTATGATAATACACAGTACGATAATACACAGAATGATAATACATTGTATGATAATACACAGTATGATAATACACAGTATGATAATATGCAGTATGATAACACACAATATGATAATACACAGTATGATAATACACAGTATGATAATACACAGTATGATAATACACAGTATGTTAATATACAGTATGATAACACACAATATGATAATACACAGCATGATAATACACAGTATGATAATACACAGTATGATAATACACAGTATGATAACACACAGTATGATAATACACAGTATGATAATACACAGTATGATAATACACAATAATAATACACAGTATGATAATACACAGTATGATAACACACAGTATGATAATACACAGTATGATAATACACAGTATGATAACACACATTATGATAATACACAGTATGATAGAAGTGATGTATGCGACAGAGACAGGGGTTGGTCGCACACAGACCCTGGATAGGGTGTTAATATACAATAAATATTTCCTCTAAACAAAGACAGTCGGGCGTGATAGAGAGACCATGTTGTCCTCTTCCCCGCCTCCTCTGTCCATTCCATGTTCCCTTCCTTTACTCTCTCACTTCCTCCTGTCTTCCCCTCTTCCTCCTCCTTTCTTCTCGCTACCTGCGTCCATCTCCATGTCCCAACGGTCCCAGTCTAGCCTTCGAATATGTCTTTTTGCCCGCTCCGACCCCATTCCTGTCCATCCGTCTCCCTCTTCGTCATCGTCATTCCCTTTCCCGCCTTGCTTGACACTCATTACTATTTCTCCTTCCTTCCTTCTCCCAGCCCCGCAGACCATTTTCGGGTAGCAGAGATTGGGCAACTCATTCATATTTCCCAGACGACATTCCTTCACTCTTCACCAGACGACATTCCTTCACTCTTCACCAGACGACATTCCTTCACTCTTCACCAGACGACATTCCTTCACTCTTCACCAGACCTCATGTTGAGGCTCATAAGGCATATTCAGCCCTGCAATCACCTGTAACACTGCCACCACCGACAGGACCACCACCCCCCCCCCCCCCCACCTGCAACACTGCCACCACCGACAGGACCACCCCCCCCCACCCACCTGCAACACTGCCACCACCGACAGGACCACCCCCCCCCCCCTACCCACCTGCAACACTGCCACTACCACCTTCTCCTTCACTAACACACACGGCGGGAAGGTACACACTTTACTCTGCTGCATATTACGTATATATCTGGGCCGCAGTAAAATGTTTACGTGTGTGTGTGAAAAATCACCTATTTGGGAGTACTCACCTAGTTGTGCTTGCGGGGGTTGAGCTCTGGCTCTTTGGTCCCGCCTCTTAACTGTCAATCCACTGATGTAATGGTTCCTGAGCCTATTGGACTCTATCATATCTACACTTGAAACTGTGTATGGAGTCAGCCTCCACCACATCACACCCTAATACATTCCATTTGTCAACCACTCTGACACTAAGAATGGGTTCTTTCTAATATCTCTGTGGCTCATTTGGGCGCTCAATTTCACGTGTGTTCCCTAGTGCGTGTGTCCCTTGTGTTAAACAGCTTGTCTTGATCTACCCTATCAATTCCTTTGAGAATCTTGTATTTAGTGATCGTGTCCCCCCCCCCTTAACTCTTCTGTCTTCCACCGAAGTTAGGTTTAATTCCCGTAGTCTCTCCTCGTAGCTCATACCTCTCAGCCCGGGTACAAGTCTGGTGGCAAACCTTTGAACCTTTTCCAGTTTAGTCTTATGCTTCACTAGCTATGGACTCCATGCTGGGGCTGCATACTCCAGGATTGGTCTGACATAGGTGGTATACAAAGTTCTGAATGATTTCTTACACAAGTTTCTAAATGCAGTTCTTATGTTGGCCAGCCTGGCATATGCTGTTGATGTTATCCTCTTGATATGAGCTTCAGGGGTCACTGTGTGTGTGTACTCACCTATTTTTGCTTGCGTGGGTTGAGCTTTTGCTCTTTGGTCCCGCCTCTCAACTGTCGATCAACTGGCGTACAGATTCTTGAGCCTACTGGGCTCTGTCATATCTACATTTTATACTGTGTAGGGAGTCAGCCTCCACCACATCACTGCCTAATACATTCCATCCGGTCACTGTGAACACTGACTCGGTCACTGTGAACACTGACTCGGTCACTGTGAAGACTTGTTCGGTCGCTGTGAAGACTTGTTCGGTCGCTGTGAAGACTTGTTCGGTCGCTGTGAAGACTTGTTCGGTCGCTGTGAAGACTTGTTCGGTCACTGAAATCAGACTCGATTGTTTGAGTCGTGAGGAAAAGATTTTCTAGCTTTCTCCAATATTTAAGCAATCTTCTCAACATAGTGTCACAAAACTTACGTCTTCTTGCGGCAGTTAGAAGTAAATTTAGTCTCACAGCAGCTGCTGACGACACTCTGCTCCTAAGGTTTGCCACCAAATGCTTTGTTTTAGATCTTTTCTTGCAATTTTATTCGTCAGAGTAATCTTGACGCTACTCAAAGATTGGCTCGCTGACTTTCTCAACGTTGGCATATGAGAGTCACTTCAAATCCGATTGCTTGATAACAAAAAGATATTTCCAATTTTAATTTGGTACAATATATATGCAGTTTATCTCTAAAACCAAAGGCTTGCAACATATTTCCAATGTTGTATACTTGCAACATATCTCTTGTTTTGTATGCTAGCAATATGTCTCCAGTGTTGTAGGCTTGCAACATATCTCCAGTAATGAAAGACTGCAATATACTCCAATATTACAACCACTTGGGCTGGACGTGAAGCGACGGTCTCGCTTCATGCAGGTCGGCGTTCAATCCCCGACCGTTCAAGTGGTTGGGCATCATTCCTTCCCCCCGTCCCATCCCAAATCCTTGTTTTGATCCCTTCCCAAGTGCTATACACTCGTTTTCTACACAGACAATTATTTGGCGTTTTCTGGTAATTCCCTTCCATTCCAGTATTGAAGGCCTGTTGAAACCCATTTGAACATAATAGCTTTTTTCCATCTCTTGAGAACATGTTCTCATGTTCTTCACCCTAGACTCTCCATGTTCTCATGTTCCTCACCCCAGACTCTCCATGTTCTCGTGTTCCTCACCCTAGACTCTTCATGTTCTTCATGCACCCCTCCACAGACTCTCACTGTTATACACGTTGCTCACCACTAACACAGAACATTATTATCCCCCGCAGTGAGAGAAGCTGGTGGGGCGCGTCTCCAGTTGATCTCTGTCAGTCGGGAGGAGAGCGGCGCCTTCCTGTGTGTGGCCTCCAACGGGGTTCCTCCCGCTGTGTCCGCTCGCGTCGAGGTGTCCGTTAAATGTGAGTAAGATTTGTCTCGTTAAGTGTTAATTATATTGGTCTCTGATGCGTATGACAAAATCTAACCTGGGGTCTGTGTTTAACAAGTTAGTATCATTCTCTGTTAGTTACATTTTCTTATAGGATGAAATATTATTTCCCTATATTATATATTATTATAATATATTTCCCTATTGTGGAAATAATAGGGAAAGTTTTGCCCATGTCGAATTTCCTCTTTTAATTATCAGTAATTCGCGACTCCGTCAAGCGTAAGGAATATTAACTTTACGTAGAAAACTTACTAGAAACTTACTTAAACTTAAGCAACTTACTAGAAAACAATGTTTACATGATAATTTTTTAGACAAGTTCGGCGAACTATATAAATTAGTGTAAATTCTGAATCAAATCCAATTTTAGCAATTGTCGGGCAAGTGATGAATAACAAGAGCATAGCTGACATTAATGCCCAAAATTGTGTATTGATGCATGTTAATTTTTTAATTTTCGCAGCATGTTGCTGTCGCCCCGTATCTCAGTTTTCTAGCGAATGGGATAAAATTCAATTTACCTCAACATTTAGGGCCTAAAATTTTGCAATAATCCGATTTGGCTCCAATTTACAGCAAGTGATTCTAAGCTCTAAGGTAAACAACTTCCGAATTGATGCTTTAATTTGATCTCGTAAGCGAATTTGATCTGTATGTTGAGTGTGTAGAGATACTCTTCATTGACGGCCGGATTGTATTGACGTTAACATTACTATGGTCAATATTTACTACAATACAATACTGATGATGTCAGGTATAGTGATGATGGGGGAGTTGTGAGGTGAGTATGGTGTAGTGGTGAGGTCAAACGAGCAGGGGTAATGTGCCTTATAATGTAAGGAGTGCTGTATGGAGGGATGTGTTGATGACCATACAGATGAAAGTAGATATAAAGGGGCTGAGTGTGATGGGTGTGGTGAAGGAGGAGGAGGCTGTGTTGAGGTGAGCAGTAGTATTAGAGAGATATTGGTGGGAGATATCTGCCGAGATCGATAATAACATCGTGAGTCAAATCTTAGTTATGAGATAAGAAATGTCATTTCAGCTCTAAATTTGAGGTTGTGACGGTAACGCGTTGGTGTTCGGCTGTTCAAAGCTAGGGGTATGGCCTCGTCACATAGTATTAAAAAAAATAGAAAATCTGGAACTTCGTCTGTGGTAAGGTAAGGAGAAGACACACAAAACACAAGTAAACTTTAACAATGAAATTTTAATTACGTTAAATAAACAAAACATGAATAAAATGGACATACAAATTCGTATAATAAAATCAATCAATCAAAATAATAAGAATAATTTAAATGACAAAGTGAAAAGTTACGTTAAGACAAGTGAGCAATAACAAGAAGTGCAAATAACGTAAATATTGGTGCAGGAATATTGGCTTTAAGCTATCACCTCTCTTAGTACACGTAAGCCAAAGCTTTAGTCTACCAGGAAGAAGTGTTAACCGTATGAAAGCACTGAATATTCTGAGGACTGAGGTCGTGGCGGCCCCAGACATCAAGTAGTATGGTGGGTGAGTGTAGTAGCAGCTGGACCGGCGGCCAATCAGCGAGGAGCCGGCAACAAGACAGGTAGTTTGGCGGTTTGAGGTGAAGCAGGTGTTCTTGGCTGCATACGTTTTGCGCTCTGGCAAACCTTGGAGATGTTGTTGTCGTTGTTGGACATTTCTTCCATAGTAGTTTTATATAGATGTATCGACGTATTTTTGGAGGGAAGAGCAGGCTCAATCTCTTGAAGGAGATTATCGTCACAAGGTAAATTCGCAAACATGGTAGTTCATCTGAGCTAGAGACAGATGGTGGAGGAATATCGGTCTGTGACAGGTTCGCATATGCAATAACTGGACTGTGAAGAGCAAGATTGCTGAGCCCGTTCCATGATCATCTCACTCATAGTTACTGCACTTAACGTGATTCCACCAGGAATTTCCTTGCAGAGATGGTTGTGGATAATGTTAATTGAGATAAAAAATACCTGAGCGTCCCAGAAATATCACAGTTGTGTCATGGGGATGTGATCTAAAAGCACTATGAGTGATTAGATTCACAGACTTGGGATGTGAGAAGCATCGTGCTTCTCACATCCCCCGGTACCCCTAGATACCCCGGTGCCCCTAAATACCCCGGTACCCCTAGATACCCCGGTACCCCTAGATACCCCCGTGCTCCTAGATACCCTGGTCCCCCTAGATACCCCGGTACCCCTAGATACCCTGGTCCCCCTAGATACCCCGATACCCCTAGATACCCTCGGTACCCCTAGATACCCCGGTACCCCTAAAAACCCCGGTACCCCTAGATACCCGGTACCCCTAGATACCCGGTACCC